>NC_054485.1:105190734-105312780 GCF_017639515.1 Carcharodon carcharias
TTATGTGGAATGGTTGGACAGGCTAGGCTTGTATCCACTGGAGTTCAGAAGAGCAAGAGGCAACTTGATTGGAACATACAAGATCCTGAGGGGTCTTGACAGGTTGGATGTGGAGAGGATTTTTCCTCTTGTGGGAGAGTCTAGAACTTAGGGTCAATGTTTAAAAATAAGGAGCCGCCCATTTAAAATGGAGATGAGGTGAAATTCGTTCTCTCAGAGGGTTGTGAGTCTTTGGAACTCTCTTCCTGAACAGGCAGTGGTAGCAGAGTCTTTAAAAATATTCAAGGCAGAGGTAGATAGATTCTTTGTAAGCAAGTGGTTGATAGGCAGCATGCAGATTTGAATTATTATCAGATCAGCCACGATCTTATCGAATGGCGGAGCAGGCTCGAGGGGCTGAAAGGCCTATTCCTGCTCCTTTTTCCAAGCTGGATTTTTGCCATTTATCTCTGAAGGGCAAGCAAATTCAATCTCTTAAAAAGGGCAATGCTCTCATTAAACTAGAAATGTCAGTGGAACTCATTTGCTATGTTTTAACTTTAACTGACTCTGTCGTTTAAAAAGGTGAAACAGGGACCCAGTTTCATTTTTGAGTGGAGACAGCAGGCTGTTTCTGTGCCTGCATTTTAATGAGTTTTATGACTCTTGAGGGGAAGTCAAAACAAACAAGGTAGGAAAAAAACTGTGCTGTTTCCGAGCAACAGGGATCCAGAGAGAGGGACCCACAGGGACAGAAAAACAAAACAGGTGGACCCTTGTGGAAGGCGTCTAAGAGAAAGTGTCATTTGGGAGAAGACTCCAAAGTGAGTTCTTCAAGAGTGGAGATTGGAAACCCTCATTTGAAAGATAGAGTTCAGTGAGACTGGTTGTCCACGGTGTGACAAGTGTCTGGAGAGACTTGATGAGGGATCCATGGCATTTATTTGGGGTGGCATCTGTCACTTAGTTTCAGAGTGTGGTGTGTCTGACCACAGGTCATCTCTTGGTTAACAGGGCTGTGTACTCACTGTGAACATTAGCGTATAAGACAGCTTTTGTAACTTGTGTTATCCTTACAAATCTGTATATATCTGCAAAGGTATAGTTGTGTGAAGGAATATTGTAATATAGTTCATTCTTTCTTGTTTAATAAATGTTTTATTCTTTTGTTAAAAGTTCATCTGTAAATTTGGCTGCAATACAGTCAGTCCCTTTATCCCAGTCATGAATGTAGGTCATAAATAGCTGAGGCTACAGTACTGAGTCCTGTGGCACACTGCTATTTACAGTTTGCCAACTGAAAAATTACCCATTTATCCTGAGTCTATGTTTCCTGTTAGCCAACCCTCTATCCATGCTCCTATATCATCCCTGACATCAGGAGCTCCTTTCATGTGGGAACTTTTGCAAATCAAAAATGAACTACATCTATTTTATCCACCCTGCATCTTACATTCTGAAAGAACTCTAAGAAATTTGACAACCACGATTTCCCTTTCAAAAATCTATGTCAACTCTGCTTGATTGTATTATGATTTTCTAAATGTTTCTATTACATTCATAATAATGGACTCCAGCATTTATTCAATGACAGTTGTTAGACTAACTGGCCTATATTTTCCCTCTATTCCTGCTCCCGCTCCACATTGTACTCATGTTCCCTCACCCCCACACTACTCGTCCACCCATGCTCCTGTTCGCACTATGTTCTGCTTCCCCAGTGGTTCTGTTCTATCTGGCTTCCTTATCTCTCCAAACTCCTGCCCTTTCCATACTCTTGATCTCCCTGTGCTCGTCCCAAGGATAAAGAAACATTGCAGTGAGGGCGGTACACCTTTCTCACTGATATATTAAACTAAATACCGGTGTTCTTAAACTCATCAATAAAACATTATTTGCACGTAGCATATTACTATCATAATATGTTTCTTATAATTTAGGCGGCTGGTCCGTGATTATTAACTCATTTGAAAGGTGGTCCTTCAACCAAAGAATTTTGAGAACCATTGATCTTGCCAGGCACTCAGTTGCATCTAACTAGTGTTTCAACAAGGCCACCACCATCTTCCCAGGCAAATAGGGATGTTCAATAAATCACTTACCAGTGATACCCAGGCCCCAAGAGTAAAGTGAAAACAAACTCGTTGTACGATAGGTTAGGTTACAGGAAATCAAACAAGACAGATTCATTCCTGATGAGAATGGTCGGTAGCTCAGCGTCAAGCCCAATATAAAACTTTGTCCACTTTGTACCTGGGTTTATCTTTCTCATCCTCAATGCAGTTTATGGGTAGAGAGACTATTTCCAATGGAATCATGAAGAAAAGGATATAGATGCAAGATTGAAAGCAAGAGATTTAGAACGAAGCAAGATAAACTTCTTCACAGTGTGTTTTGAGGCTGTGAATTTCCTTGACAGGGTTAGTGAGTGAGGTAGGATGTTCTGGAGTGACAAGTGGTTCATACCCAGTACAGATCTCAGTGCAGCCAAAGGGTGGGATTTCAAAAGAACGTTGCCCAGAAAATAATGATGGTGCTGCTGTGAAATAACTCACAGCCTTCACTTTATTCATTAAATACATGCTTTGAGGTGACACATGAATTCTCTGGGGAATATTGTCTAAATAATTCCGGTTGGAACGAGGGACCGTCACTCAATTCGGTAACTCACGGAAAAGCGAAAGTGAAAGTTTTCAGGGAGGGACGAGCTGTTGTGAACGTGTTTACTCTTTACAGATCTGTTGGAAAAAAGCGGAAAATCTTCGATCAGGTTGTGGGAAAGTAAGAGGTGAGTCCCAAATATTCTTTAATTTCGGGGGAGGGTCCATTCCCAGTGGGATTGGGTGGTTTTTATTCAGGCTGAAAGGTCCCGATCAAATACAAGGAATTGACCGGGGACCTGCTGGAGATTGTCCAGTGAAAAGTTGGAAACTTTCTAAAATGTCTCTAATCACCTTCACAGAGTCTGGAACTGGCTCCTATCAGTATAAGGGGACGGGAGGGAGAGGGAATTTTACACATTAAACCGTCAGAGACAAACACAGCGACCAGGAAGAGAGACGGAAATAAAAAGGAGGAACATAATCTTGTGTCGGCCTTTACATGAAACTTTACTCGCTGATGTTAATATTTAAAGTCAAATAATTCAACCCTGTAGATGGTTGTGGCGCCTCCTTTCTTGAAATAAGTCATGAATTTAAGAGTTTCTCTTGTGTTAAAACCATCCTCCGATGACATTCTCTCCCATCCCCGATGCTCCACTATTGACAGCAGTGACTTCAGCTGCCTGGGCCCGAAACTCCGGAGTTCCCCTCCCTAAGCCTCTCCACTTCTCTCTTCCGTATGGTCCCGAAAACCTCTCATTTCGACTAAGCTTTTGCTCAATTGACCTGATTTTTGCGCTCAATACCTTCATTTATGAAGCCCAAGATTCCATGTGCTTTTCTAACTATTCTCTCAATATGGCCTGCTACCTTCAGAGATCGATGGACATGAACCCTTGCCTCACCCCCTTGTCCCTCTGCCCTTCACAATCTGTAGAATTGTACCATTGAGTCTATATTGCCTCTCCTTATTCCTTCTACCAAAATGCATCACTTCACATTTCTGTGTATTAAATTAAACCTGTCAATTGTTTGCCCATTTTGCCATATATCCTGTTGCAGGTGATCTTTACTGTTTGCCACATCTTTGGCAAATTTTGAAATTTTACTCTTGTCTTCCAATATACAAATCATTTCTATATATGAAAAAGAGTAGAATTTGCTCCATCCTTCTGCCAACTTTTTCCACTTTCATTACCTCCTCAGAAAAACTCAACATTGGCTCATTGCAAACTGCACCCTAATTGCCCTATCCTCTCTTGCGAAGTTCCCACCTAACACACCGCTGGGGCTAATCGTATATATCTCCTTCCTATCGCAATCCCCGCCTCCCCCTCCACTGTTGACCCTGTAGACTCTGCCAGTAGATTATCTCTCACTGCTTCTCTTTGCATCTCTCAGAATGTCAGAAAATCACTTGTGAACAAGGCCCTTGTCATCCTTGAGCATTTTTGTGGATGATTGCATCAACATCCTGCCCAGGATGGAAACCTGCCTGAGGTGTGATGACACCTTCTCCTTAAGTGAATCCTGCACTTTCCTCACCAAGACTTCACAATGCCAGTGTGGCTTTTTTCACCAAATTACACCTTGGCCCTCTCCTGCTCTGGCACTTTCTCTTCCTTTGAACATCTCACTTCTGATTTAATATCCTCATTTCCTACTGCCGTTCGGAGTAATTTTCTCACCAAAATACTTTCACTGCTTTCCTCTCTCAGCCTTTGTACCAAACAACTTCTCCTTCTTCTGATGAAAGGTCATCAACCTAAAATGTTAACTTTGCTTCTCTCTCCACAGATGCTGTCAGGCTGGCTGACTGGTGGTTACAACTTATTCAGTTTTAATTTCTCATCATTCATGATTCTCACCTCCATCTTAACACAACATGGCCTCTCTCCTCTTAAATTCATGGCCATCTTATCCTCCCTTAATCTCATCTTTATTCCGAAGAGAAGATTGAGAGTTGACTTGATCCTCCTCCTCCAGTTACCATGCCCTGAGAGGGTGCTGACCACCATGGACTTCCATTGGATTGGTCCATGATCATGCTTGGCAAGGTACTGCAGTGGTTTGCCATTGCCTCCTGCAGTATGGCTGACCAGGAAACTCCCGCTTTTACTTGTTACTGTCAGGCATACTGGAAGGATTTGCAGGCTGATAATCAATCTGTTGGCCACATTATGAATGCATCTTCCGTGGCCATCAAGGTAACTTGATAGAAGTCTATAATATTATGAAGGGGTTCAATAGGTAGAAATGGAAAGGATATTTACATGTGTGGGACAGTCCAAAATTAGGGGCTAGAAATACAAGATAATCACAAATAAATTCGGTGTAGAATTTGTGAGAAACTTCTTTCCTTAGTGAGTGGTGAGAATGTGGATCTCACTTCCACATGTGAAATGGCTGAGGTGACTAGCATAGATGCATTGAAGGGGAGGCTAGAAAAATACATGGGAGAGAAAGGAATAAAAGGATTTTTTTTAGGGTGAGATGCGTAAATAGAGTGAGAGGAGGCTTGTGTGGAGCATAACCACTGGTATAGCCTGGTTGGGCTGAATGGCCTGTTTCTCTGCTGTAAATTGTATTCAGTAGCATGTTTTTGTGGTGAAGGTACATTTTGGGAACACAGTTCTGTTTTCCTGGTCACTGATCTCTACTTGTTAAACCTAAGCAATGATTGGGGATTTATTTTTTCTTTCCCTGTCCTCGAAACAGGTGTATTGGTACCAGTGACACTCCACCTTCCCCTTGAGTGAATCTTCCACATCTGGCCAGCCTGGCAGCATCTGTGGAGAGAGAAGCAAAGTTAATGTTTCAGGCTGATGACCTTTCATCAGAAGAAGAAGTTGTTTGGTGCAATGATGTCACCCGAGTGACCATTATTAATGTGTAACCCTTGATTATGTATGTTGGCAGACTCTTCAGCCAGAAAGGCATCATAGCCAAGCCTGATCTTGTTTTTAACTTGTGCAGCTACAGTATGGTATAATGATAATGACCAGGAATGTGAGTGATGGCTGATATTCCTCCCCCTAATATGAGGCAGTGAAGTATCTTAGTCCCTGTCCTGGCTAAGATCAATTAACATTGGAAGTCTGGGATCAAACTGGGGTCTGTCCTGGTCTGTATATTCACTGGATAAACTTGTCGGGCCATCATAGGGCTGTGTTTATTGTTGATAGTTTTGAGCATTTGTTCTCATACAGCAATATTAGACCAGTATGAGACCATGAGAGAGGCTGGGACAGCAGCAGGAGTTTGTAATAATGACCTTAAGCCTTCCTCTCACTTAAACAATTTTGCTTTATTACAAAGACAAGTGGAGTGATTTTGGGGATGAGGTACCTTATGGAAGGAGAAGGGGAGGACTTCGCTCACATACATCTAGAGGAATAGGGGGTGATTAATCACAACATTGTATAAGTGTCTCAAACAGCACATGTCTCAAAAATCCAATCCTATTGCTTGGGGAAACTGAGGGACAGGGTGAAATGAAGGAATTTTATACTATTGATAGTGCTGGTATTTGTATAATACGACAAAGAAAAGTACATTTTGCATAACAAGTCTATCCTTTTACTGTCTTACCAAATCACTCAATTTCATCTCATAGCAGCAAATATAATTGCATTAGAAGCAGCTCAGAGAAGGATAACTTTACTGATTCCTGGGATGAAGGGATTAGTTTATGAGCAAAGGTTGAGCCTAGAGTTGGAGTTTAGAAGAACGAGAGGTGATCTTATTGAAACATATAAGTTCTGAGGGACTTGACAGGGTGGATGCTGAGAGGATGTTTCCCCTTATGGGGAAGTGTAGAACCAAGGGAAACAGTTTAAAAATGAAGGGTCTCTCTTTTAAGACTGAGATGAGGAGAGTTTTTTTTTGCTCAGGAGGGTTATTAGTCTGTGAAATTCACTTCCCCCGAAAGCAGTGGAGGCAGGGTCATTGAATATATTCAAGGCTCAGTGAGATTTTTGTTTGACAAAGGAGTCTAGGGGGGGTTGGGTGCTGGGGGCAAGTGGGAAAGTGGAGTTGAGGCCACAATGAGATCAGCCATGATCTTATCGAATAGCAGAGCAGGCTCGAGGGGTTGGATGGCTTACTCCTAATTCATGTGTTTTTGTGTAATAATATTTATATAGCAACTTTAAGGCACTTCAGAGGAGCATTATAAAACAAAGAATGACACTGAGCCACAGAAGGGGATATTGGAACAGGTGACCAAAAGCTTGATCAAAGCGGTAAGCTAAAAGGAGGAAGGCAAGATGGAGAGGCAGAGAGTTGTCTGGAGGGTATTCCAAAGTTTATATCAGCTTTTTATTCTCAAATTTTTAGCAAAACCAAATTCAGATTCTCAAAGTGACATGGTAAGATTTGAATCCCATTCTCTGGATTATTAATGCAAGCCACTAGATTTCTAGACCAATATTGTAACCAATACCCATACCCTCTTCTCTGGTACTTAGTCAATAATTCTCTGAACCTTAAAGTGAAATGGTCCTGAGTGACTTTGCTTTGTAATGCTAACTTTCTAAGTCTTAACTCATGTGCCTTGGTATTTGAACCTTTCACTATAGTGGGTGAGGTGCTTGGATAACTTTTATCAATTTCCTTTTTAGGTTTAAAAAGGTTAAATTGCATCACCTCAAATTCACCCCAAGAGATAGAACTTCTTCAGTGTAAATTCCTGATACCTTCTGACAATGAGGTTTTGATTTTTTTTCCCCTGTTATCGGATCTTGTTATCTATAACTTAATTGATTTCAGCCACCCTAACTTGCCACTTAATAACTTGGATTCGGACAAGACTTAACCAATTAAGGCAAAAGCAGGACTCTGGATAGTAAATATTAAAGAAGTTTATGAAAGGAAAAAAGTATACTTAACAACAACTTTTTACAACTTGATGAGGGTGATCAGTCCTTAGGAGCACAGCCTTCTCAGAACTTTATTTTGTTTATCATTCACGGGATGTGGGCTTCGCTGGCTGGGCCAGCATTTATTGCCCATCCCTAGTAGCCCTTGAGAAGGTGGTGGTAAGCTGCCTTCTTGAACCGCTGCAGTTCGTGTTGTGTAGGTGCATCTACAGTGCTGTTAGGAAGGGAGCTCCAGGATTTTGACCTAGCGAAAGTGAAGGAACAGTGATACATTTCCAAGTCAGGACGGTGAGTGACTTGGAGGGAAATTTCCAGATGGTGGTGTTCCCATCTATCTGTTGCCCTTGTCCTTCTAGATCGCAGTGGTCATGGGTTTGGAAGAAGCTGTCCATGGAGCCTTGGTGAATTCCTGCAATGCATCTTGTAAATGGTACACACTGTTGCTGCTGTGCATTGGTGGTAGAGGGAGTGAATGTTTGTGGATGTGGTGCCAATCAAGTGGGCTGCTTTGCCCTGGACGATGTCAAGTTTCTTGAGTGTTGTGCGAGCTGCACTCATCCAGGCATGTGGGGAGTATTCCAACACACTCCTGGCTTGTACCTTGTAGATGGTGGACAGGCTTTGGGAGTCAGGAGGTGCCTTCATGAACCGCTGCAGTTCGTGTTGTGTAGGTACATCTACAGTGCTGTTAGGAAGGAAGCTCCAGGATTTTTGACCTAACGATTCCTAGCATCTGACCTGCTCTTATAGCCACAGTATTTATATGGTGAGTCCAGTTCAGTTTCTGATCAATGGCAACCCCCAGGATGTTGATAGTGGGGGATTCAGTGATGGTAATGCCATTGAACATCAAGGAGCGATGGTTGGATTCTCTCTTGTTGGAGATGGTCATTGTTTGGCATTTGTGTAGCATGAATATTACATGCCGCTTGTCAGCCCAAGTTTGGATGTTATCTGGGTCTTGCTGCATTTGAACAAGGACTGCTTTAGTATTTGAGGAGTCGCGAATGGTGCTGAACATTGTGCAATCATCAGTGAATATCCCCACTTTTGACCTTATGATGGAAGGAAGGTTGAAGGAAGGATGGAAAGAAGCAGCTGGAGATAGTTGGGCCGAGTACACCACCCTGAGGAACTCCTGCAGTGATGTCCTGGAGCTGAGATGACTGACCTTCAACAACCACAATTATCTTCCTTTGTACTAGGTCTGACTCTAACCAGTGGAGAGTTTTCCCTCTGATTCCCATTGACTCCAGTTTGGCTGGGGCTCCTTGGTGCCACACTTGGTCAAGCGCTGCCTTGATGTCAAGGACAGTCACTCTCACCTCACCTCGGGACTTCAGCTCTATTGTCCATGTTTGAACCAAGGCTGTAATAAGGTCAGGAGCTGAGTGGCCCTGGCTGAACCCAAACCGAGCATCAGTGAGCAGGTTGTTGCTAAGCAACTGCCGCTAGATAGCACTGTTGATGACCACTTCAATCACTTTACTGATGATCGAGAGTGGACTGATAGAGCGGCAATTGTCTGGGTTGTATCTGTCCTGCTTTTTGTGTACAGGACATACCTGGGCAATTTTCCACATTGCTCGGTAGATGCCAGTGTTGCAGCTGTACTGGAACAGCTTGGCTACGGGCGTGGTATGTTCTGGAGCAGAAATCTTCAGCACTATTGCCAGAATATTGTCAGGGCCCATAGCCTTTGCAGTAGCCAGTGCCTTCAGCCATTTCTTGTTATCACATGGAGCGAATCGAATTGGCTGAAGACTGGCATCTATGATACTGGGGACCTCCGGAGGAGGCCGTGATGGATCACCCACTTGGCACTTCTGGCTGAAGATTGTTGCAAATGCTTCAGCCTTTTGCACTTAAGTAATGGGCTCCTTCATCATTGAGGATGGGGATATTTGTGGAGCCTCCTCCTCCTGTGACTTGTTTAATTGTCCACCACCATGCACGACTGGATGTGGCAGGACAGCAGCACTTAGATCTGATCTGTTGGTTGTAGATTCACATAGCTCTGTCTATCACTCGCTGTTTATGATGTTTTGCATGCAAATAATCCTGTGTGGTCGTGTCACCAGGTTGGCACCTCATTTTTCAGTATGCTTGGTGCTGCTCCTGGCATGCCCTCCTGCACTCTTCATTGAACCAAGATTGATCCCCTGGCTTGGTGGCAATGGTAGAGTGGGGGATATGCCAGGCCATGAGGTTACAGATTGTGGTTGAGTACAATTCTGCTGATGGCTTGCAGCGCCGCATGGATGCCCAGCCTTGAACTGCTAGGCCTATTTGAAATCTATCCCATTTAGCATGATGGCAGTGCCACATGACACGATGGAGGGTATCCTCAATGTGCAGATGGGATTTTGTCTCCACCAGGACTGTGCAATGAAAATAGCCAAAAAATGGTCAAACTAAACCAGATTCGAACCACCCAGGTCTAATTACTGAGGTTAGCAGACTGCAATGTGCTCCAAAAGAGTTCGCACCCATATTATATAGGACAGAATAACCTTTTGTGATTTGTTTTTTAGCCCACTGTAAATGTAACATTGCATCTTGACTTTTTCCTGCAGCTTAACACAATGATGATTTTTCAACTTTGTTCATCTGGATGTATTTCCTGATCAGTATTTCTCTGCCAAAGTTAAGGTTTCAAACTGCATGACTTTTTAATTAATGCTTAAAAAAAGATAAACTTTCTGAAGAACATGGACAAGACACAAGTAAGGAATGTCAGCCCTGAAATCATATTGTGAGATATTGCCATACTTCTCTGAAATTCCACACCCCATTAGTTTACAAGAATTGTTATTTCAAATGGGTTACTCGTCAGCTAAAACTAGCAGTTTGCTAAAAGACGTGAGGATGGAGACTGTGGAAGTGATTCCCATAATCTTTCAATCTTCCATCAATATGAGGGAGGTGCCAGGTAATTGGAGAATGGCAAATGTGACACCCTTATTTAAGAAAGTGTATGAGGACAGGTCCTAATTAACTACAGACCAGTTAGTTTAACATAAGTAGTGTGTAAAGTTTTGGAAACAATAATCAGGGGAACAAAGTAGGCACTTGGAGAGTTTTGAGTTGATTAATGAGAGCCAACACGGATTTGTAAAAGGCAGATCATGTTTGACTAATTGAATTTTTTGTTGAAGTAAAAGAGAAGGAGAAGAGACATAAAGGCGGACTGTAAAAGCTTCTTTAGGTATGTGAAAAGGAAAAGATTAGCTCGGATGAATGTGGGCCCATTACAGGTGGAGACAGGAGACTTTTATAGTGGAGATCAGGAAAATGGGGAGAAACTAAACAGTTACTTTACATCTGCCTTAATGGAAGAAGATACAGAAAATTTCCCAGAAAAAACTAGGTGACCAAGGGACTTGTGAAACTGTGGAACTAAAAGCACTTAGTATTAGTGAAGAGGCAGTACTTGTAAAGTTAATTAGATTGAAGGTTGATAAATCCCTGGATGAGATGAGCTTCATCTCAGAGTGTTGAAGGAAGTGGCTGGAGAGATAGTGGATGCATTGATGGTTATTTTTGAAAACTCTATAGATCCTGGAAAGGTCCCTGCAGACTGGAAAGTAGCAAATGTAACCCCACTATTTAAGAAGGGAGGAAGAAAGAGAATGGAGAACGACAGACCTGTTAATTTGACATTAGTAGCAGGGAAAATGTTAGAATCTATTACAAAGGATGTGGTAACTGGACATTGAGCAAAGAATGGTAAAATTTTGCAGAGTCATCATGGATTTATGAAAGGGAAATCATATTTGACAGACCTGTTGGGATTTTTTTGTGAATGTTACTTGTAGCATAGATAAAGGAGAATCAGTGGATGTTGTGCATTTGGATTTTCAGTTCACTTTTGACAAGGATAAAATAAGAGCACATGAGATTGGCAGAAATTTACTAGTATGGATAGAGAAATGGTTAACAGAAAGAAAGCAGAGAGTAGGAATAAACAAATCATTGTCAGGATGGCAGGCTGTTACTAGTTGGCTACCACAAGGAGCTGTGGTAGACCCACAGCTATTCACAATTTATATCAATGATTTAGATGTGGGGAGCAATTGTAATATTTCCACATTTGCTGTTGGCACCAAACTGGGCAGGAATATACGTTTGAGGAGGATGCAAGGAGGCTTCAAGAGGTTTTGGACAGGCTAAGTAAAAGGGCTAGAACATGGCAGATGGAATATAATGTGAATAAGTGTGAAGTTACAAGTGTGAAGGTAGAAGAAACAGAAAGGCAGAATATTTATTAAATGGTGAGAGGTTGGGAAGTGCGAGTTTCCAAAGGGACCTGGGCGTCCATGTTCATGAGTTATTAAAAGCTAGCATGCTGTCACAGCAAATGATTAGGAAGGCAAATGGTATTTTGCCTTCATCACAGGGGGATTTGAGTACAGGAATAAGGATGTCTTGCTGAAGTTGCAATAGCCTTGGTGAGACCACACCTGGAGTATTATGTACAGTTTTGGCCCTCATCAAATGAAGGATATTCTTGCCATAGAGGGAGTGTAACGGAGGTTCACCAGAATAATCCCTGGGACGGTGGGATTGTCTTGTGAGGAGAGATTAAGGAGACTGTGTTTGTATTCTCTGGAGTTTCAAAGAATGACCTAATTGAAACTTACAAAATTCTCGCAGGGCAAGACAGGCAGGATGTAGTTAAGACATTTCCCCTGGCTGGTGAGTGTAAATCCAGGGGTCAGAAGAGGTAGATCATTTAAGACTGCAATGAAGAGGAATGTCTTCACTCAGAGAGTGGTGAATCTTTGGAATTCTCCATCCCAGAGGGTGGTGAAGCTCAATTATTGGGAATGTTTATGACAGAAATTGATAGATATCTGGAGACTAATGATGTCAAGGGATATGGAGATACCACAGGAAAGTGGCATTGAAGTAGATGATCAGCCATGATCTAATTGAATGGCAAAGCAAGCTTGATGGTCCAAGTGACCGACTTCTGGTCCTGTGTTTCTATGATGAAAGGAAAACAATTGAATTTTAAGATAGCCTTTGAGAAAGTACCACATAAAAAGGCTGGCTAACAAAATTATGGTTCATTGAATAGGAGGATCAGCTTCAGCTTGTATTAAGAAATTAACCTAAAAATAGAAAACAACGAGTCATGGTAAGTGGTTATTTTTCAGACTGGAGGATGGTAGACAGTGCTGTTCCTTGAGGGACAGGGCTGTTCTGAGAGGGTCAGCGCTAGGACCAGTGCAAATACAGAGTAAACCTCCACACTTTTCTGATGATACCAAACTCTGAGGAGTTGAAAATGGTGAGGATGATACAAATTGACTGTAGCAAGACATATATAAACTATCAAAATGGACAGACAGGTGGCAGATGGAATTTAATACAGGGAAGTGTGAGGTGATTCATTTTGGCAGAAGGGATAAGGAGAGGCAAATTAGACATAATGACATTTTGCAGGGACAGAAGGACCTTGTGATACAGATGCATAGATTATATTGAGAGAGTGATTAGCAAAGCATATGAAATGTTGGGCTTCATAAATAGAGGTGTTGAGTCCAAAAGCAGGGGAGCTATGTTAAACCTTTATAAAGTTCTTATGGTAGGCCACATCTAGAGCACTGCATTCAGTTCTGATCACCACACTTTAGGAAGGATGTGAGGATGCAGAGCAGATTTACCAGAATGGTTCTAGGGATGAAAGGTTTTCATTACAAGTTTGGTTTGAGATGCTGGGCTTGTTCTCCCTAGGGCAAAGGAGATTGGGGGAGATTTGAGATGTAGAAAATTATGACAAGTTTGGGTAATGTAGACAAGGAAAATCTTTGACGAAGTACCACATCAAAGGCTGGTGAACAAAATTGTGGCTCATTAGTTAATGGTACGGGGATTGGGGACTTTAGGCAAGAGATGTATGGGGGGAATGTGAGGCAGAACTTTTTTAACCAATGACTGATAATGACCTGAAACTCGCTGCCCATGAGTGTGGTTGAAGCAGAAGCAATCAATGATTACAAAAGGAAATTGGAAGGGCGTTTGAAGGAAATAAAAATTGTAGGGTTATGGGCATAGAGCGGAGAATGAGACAGACTGAACTGCTCTACAGAGAGCCAGCATAGACTCAATGGGCTGAATAGCCTCCTTCTGTGCTTCATATGAATCTATGGGCCAGACATGCCCCTGCTAATGCTGAGCAAACTTGCCCACCATATATCTGCCTGCTGCAAATAAAATTTTCCCCAAGGTTGCTATTTTTGTCAAAGCAGATCGGTTCCTGGAGGCTATAGGAGGCACACCAGGTAAATCAGTACATGAACCTTGGGGAGAGTCCATGTCGTAATTGCAACAAAAAAGCAGATGGTAAAACATATATTTTGCTAGATGGCCTCATTATGAATGCCTGGCTGGGTCCAAGACCCACTAATGGATTCAGCCCTTTGGGAAATCTTTATACAGCTGCAAAGGGGACTGCTAGTTTTGTTTCATTGAGTATTATGAGCTTGTAATAAGTTTATCTTTCTTTGAAGTTTCCTCTCTCTCTCTCTCTCGATCTCTCCGCCCCCCACACACACACCTTGAACCAGCTTATATTTCAACTCTTTCTTGGACTCAAACTCAAGTTATGTCGAAGGGTCATGAGGACTTGAAACGTCAACTCTTTTCTTCTCCGCCGATGCTGCCAGACCTGCTGAGTTTTTCCAGGTAATTCTGTTTTTGTTTTAGTTTTTCAATGTCTGATTTTTTATTTGGATAAATTTAGGAAGTGTTAAGTGGTTTGAAGCTTTTTTTAATGGGATTATTAATAGCTCTGCTTGCCAGTTTTATGAGCTTATAAGCGGGGCAATTTTTCAAGCAGAGTTTGAACGGCTGATTGTTTTTACTCTGTCTTCTTAGCATTTCAAAGTCTTCCCAGTGTTATTATATGGTTTATGAGTTCTGTACATAGTGGATACTGGATGAGTGGACATGGGGGTGCTTGGGAGATATGAAGGGATATGGAGATGGTATGGGATGCATGGAGGATGCATTGGGGAATGGAGAGGTCACTGGAGATATGGGGAACATGGGGGAATGGAGAGCCCATGGGACATATGAGAGAGATTTGAAAGACTTGAGACCTTTAAAAACTTACCTGAATTTGGCAGTTAATGTTGTAAAAAGGGGGTGTCCCTTCTCCGTTGCTCCTCTTCACCAATTTCCTCCTGGATCATTGTTCCGAGTCTTTGCTAATGCAGTTGGGAATAGAAGGCTTGGCTGGGAGTCACAAAAGGTAAGCATGCACTGATCTCCACAGTCAGCAGCGATGTGAGCGGCATCACCACTGATTAGAAGATCTGGCTCTTTATGATAATTAGTTAATTTCAGTGCTTTGTTATGCCTCTTTTTGAAATATATCTCAGAATTATTTTTTTTTCAGGTGAAGCACATCAACCAGTCCTTTCCAACGATGAAAGGAAGATGCTTCAGCATTGTGTTCCTACTGGCTTTTCATTCTGTACTGTCAGGTAAGCAATGGAATTGTTACTGCAAATCTGACTGACAATTTGCTTTGGAACAAGCATATCTTTACCAGCTTAGCTAATGATTGTTTGAATTTTCACAATGAGAAATAGCCCAAAGGGCCTTTTTCCAGGGGGAAATCCACCTAATCCTCTTCCTATGTATCCTTCAATCTGCTTCAGATACAGTCACCAGCATCTAATCAAACAGCTCTATACACTCTCACTACCAGAGACAGCCATGGAAAAGGGTGCACACAATAAACCTGAACATATCCTTTCTCTTCATAGAAACTGATAGACTTGCATTTCCAGCATTTTTTGTTGTTTCAGATTTCCATCATTTGTTGTCTTTCTTCTCATTGTTGTCACAGCTCTATTATTTCAAGAGTGTATAAGTTCTACCCACCTTTTCTTGTGCCTTTCATTCCCCATTGCTGCCATGAGTATTTAAATCTTTGAACATACTGAAGATATTATCAGGATCAAACATTTTGAAAATTTCCTTCTTAGTCTTGAGGACTTTGATTAATGCATCAAATTTCTCTTCTGGAAAAACAAATCTAACAGTGTAGCTAAATGCGGCGGCCAATTTCTGCAGAGTAAGGTCACATATACAGCAAATTAGTTAATTGATTAAGTAATCTGTTTATGATATTTGTTGAGTGAGAAATATGTCACAACATTGGGAGAAATCCCTAAACTACTTTAATTAGTGTCATGGGATCCTTCACACCAACTGGAACAGATGCACCAGACTTTGGTTTGTGCCTCATTAAAAAGACAACAGTTCAACTGTCCCTCAGTACTGCACTGTAACTTTCAGCCCATATTGTGAGCTCAAGAATTCACTAGAGTTTAGAAGAATGAGAGAGGATCTGATTGAAACATATAAAATTCTAACAGGGCTAGACAGATGAGATGCAGGGAGGATGTTTCCCCTGGTTGGGGAGTCTAGAACCAGGGGCCACAGTCTCAGGGTATGGGGCAGGTCATTTAGGACCGTGATGAGGAAAAGATTCTTCACTCAGAGGGTGGTCAACCTGTGGACTTTTCTACCACAGAAGGTTGTGGAGGCAGGGTCACTGAGTATATCCAAGAAAGAAATTGATAATTTTTTGGATATTAGGGACATCAAGGAGTATGGAGAGAAAGCGGGAATATGGCATTTAGATAGAGGATCAGTCATGATCGTATTGAATGGTGGAGTAAGCTCGAAGGGCCGAATGGCATACTCCTGCTTCTAGTTTCTATGTTTCTATGTAAGAATGGAAGTGGGGCTTGAATGTAGAAAAAACAGTTTTCATTGGGCTTGTGCTTGCTGACCTCGACTGGCTGTGGGTAAAGCAGTGCCTTAATTTCAAAATTCTCCTTCTTTTCAAATGCCGTCATGGCCTCACCCCTCCCTGTCCCTATATCTCCTCCAACCTGACAACCAACATCCCTCTATTTTATTTTGAGTGGTGGTTTCTTTAACTGCTTGACCATACATGTGGAATAATCTAAAAGAGGTTAGTTGTTCCATCCTGCGCAGTCACTTTTGGGTTACCGCATAGTTTGAAGGGAATATTGCCCATAACCTTCTGAGATATCTGCGCTAATCTAATTGTGATATGTTCAGGATCCCCAGCCTTCAGCCCCCTAGGCCCTAATCTCTGGAATACCCTCCTGAAATCTCTCAGTTTCACTAGCTTGCTTTACTCCTTTAAAATATTTTAAAAATGTATCTTTTTGACCAGGCTTTTGGCCATCTGCCCTAATCTGTGTCATGTGGCTCGGTGACAAGTTTAGTTTTATAATGCTCCTGTGACGCACCTTGGGACATTTCTTTACATTACATGCATGGTATAAACACAAGTTGTTCTTGTTTAAAACATCATAAACAAAATTGAAGTTTACACAGCGAGGTTCTTTGCTCAGCAATAAGGGTTGAACTGGAATACTATTAATCTGAAAATAAGTCATTTGAATGGCACATCCAAAATAGTCTGCCGTTATCAGTAATGGAACTGAATATACTGCTTCCTGTACTTGGGATTTGCTTCACAACCAGCGTCACCACCTGAAGTTACTTCCATGTTATGTAGATATGTAAACACAAACTGAGTAACCCAGAAATGGTTGGATTTGTTGCATTAGATGCTGAGAAAATTATGGCTTGATCTGTTCTCTGGTGCAAATCATTCAATAGTTTCATGTTCCCTATGTCATGATAATGAAGGAAACACACTGGATTGAGTCCAGAAATATTGGACTTTAAAAATGAAACTGAGTGTTTAAAAATGCTTACTGGTAAGAATGCCCATTTACCAGCTGATCTATTCATATAAACTCTGCTTGGCGAACCAGTAAATGCATAAACAACACAAGGATGAGTTATAGTTTTTGTCATGTTCTGTCCTTTTTAATGCCTTCTTTTCTGAATTTATTTTCCAAATTCATGATTTTTGGAAGAAGTACTAGCACTAAAAATGACATTTTATTTGTTTCCTTTAAACCATCTCCCTGAAGATTAAACCTGGTCCCACAGTAAGTGCGTTGATGTTGTTATAATGTTATATTTTACAGAGAGATTCCATGTTCTTGTGCCAGAAGAACCCACCATAGTTGTTGTAGGTGAAGATGTTGTATTAGAGTGCCAACTGGTACCAGATATATCTCTGGATAACTTGGAGATTCGATGGTTTAAATTGGACTCAGTTTCACCTGTACATTTATATACCGATGGACAAGATCGACCTGATGTGCAGAACAAAGCTTATCAAGGGAGAACAGAACTTTTTAAAGATGAATTTTTTCATGGAAATGCTTCTCTCAAACTGAAGAAGATAAAAACATCAGATGAAGGAAGCTATACGTGTTTCGTTGACTCCAAAACATATCGGAATCAAGCAGTGATAAATCTGAAAGTTGAAGGTTTGTCCATCTAGTTGCAAACTACGAATGGTTGATGAGTGTGAGTTAAGTTTCAGCATTTTTAGGGTATGGAGATAAACAGGAAAATGGAGTTAAGGATACAATCAGATCAGCTATGATCTTGACAAATAGCAGAGCCGGCTGAATGGCCGAATGGTCCACTCCAGTTCCTCCAGAATCACAGAATTGTTACGGTGTAGAAGGAGGCCTTTCAGCCTATCGTGTCTGTACCGGCTCTCTGAGCATTTTAACTTAGTGCCAATCTCCTGCCTTTCCCGTAACCCCGCGCATTGAAATAGTCATCCAATGCCCTCTTGAATGCCCCAATTGAACCTGTCTCCACCACAAGTCCAGGCAGTGCATTCCAAACTCTAACAACTCGCTGTGTGAAAAAGTTTTTTCTCACCTCATATCTGCTTCTGTGCCCTCTGATTCTCGATCTGTTTACGAGCGGGAACAGATTCTCTCTAAGGTACACTGTCTAGACTCCTCATGATTTTGAGAACTTCTATCAAGTCCTCTTTTAGCCTGTTCCTCTCCAACGAAAACAGTCTCAACTTCTCCAACCTTTCCTCATAACTGAAGTGGTGTCTCATCACTGGAACCATTCTCGTAAACCTCTTCTGCACTCTCTCCAATGCGTTCACATCCTTCCTATAGTGTAGCGCCCAGAATTGTACATAATATTCCAGCTGAGCTCTAACCAGTTTCTTATATAAGTTAATCATTACCTCCCTGCTCCTGTACTCTATGCCCCTATTAATGCAATCTAGAATACTATATGTTTTAGTACCAGCTCTCTCTACTTGTCCTGCCACCTTTAATGACTTGTGTACATATACACTCAGGTCTCTTTGCTGCTGCATACCCTTTAGAATAGTATCCTTTATTTTATACTGTCTTTCCATATTCTTTGTACCAAAGTGTATCACCTCACACTTCTCTGCATTGAACTTCATCTACCACCTATCTGCCCACACCACAAATTTGTCAATGTCTTTTTGAAGTTCTACACTGTCCTCCTCACAGTTTACAATTCTCCCAAGTTTTGTGTCGTTCACAAACTTTGAAATTGTCCCCTGCTAGATCTAGATCATTTTATATATATCAGGAAAAGCAAGGGTCCCAATACCGATCCCTAAGGAACTCCACTTCTCCCAGCCCGAAAAATACCCATTAGCTATTAGTTTCTGAATCCTATCCCTCAACTAATTTTGTATCCACGTTGCTACTGTCCTTTTTATTCCATGACCTATAACTTCCCTCTCAAGCCTGTTGTGTGGAACTGTATTGAACGTCTTTTGAAAGTCCATATACACCACATCAATGGCCTTGCCCTCATCAGCCATCTCTGTTACCTTTTCAAAACACCAGCAAGTTACTTAGACATGATTTTCCTTTAACAAATCCATGCTGACTCTTCCGAATCAATCCACATTTTTCCATATGACTGTTAATTCTATCCCGATCAATTGTTTCTAGAAGTTTCCTCACCACCAAAGTTAAACTGATTGGTCTGTAATTGCAGGGCAGATTTTTACAACCTTTTTTGAACAAAGGTGTAATGTTTGCAATTCTCCAGTCCTCCTGCATCTCCCCTGAATCCAGGGAACATTGAAAGATTATTGCAATGCCCCTGCAATTTCCACTCTCACTTCCTTCAATATTCTTGGATGCATCTCATCCAGTCCTGGTGCTTTATCAACTTATAAGTACAGATAGTTTATCCAATACCTCCTTCCTTATCAATTTTAAACCCTTCTAGTGACTTAGTTTCCTCCCCTGACACCATGGCCTGGGCGGCATCTGCCTTGTATGTGAAGACAGATGCAAAGTATTCATTTAACACCTCAGCCATGCCTCTTGCCTCTATGTGTAAATCCCCTTTTTGGTCCCTAATAAGCCCTATTCCTTTTACCACAGTTTACTATTAATATGCTTATAGAATATTTTGGGATTTCCTTTTGTTAGCTGCCAGTCTTTTTTCATAATCCCTCTTTGCTTTTCGTATTTGCTTTTTTACATCCCTTCTGAACCTTCTGTATTCAGCTTGGTTCTCAATTATATTTGCTACCTGACACCTGTTGTAAGCATACTTTTTCTTCTTCAACTTAATCTCTATCTCCTTTGTCATCCAGGGAGCTCTGGATTTGTTTGCCCTACACTTCCATTTTGAGGGAATATAGTTCGACTGTGCTAAATCTTCTCTCTTTGAAGGTGTCCCATTGTTCAGCAAAGGTCCTGCCAACCTTTGGTTCCACTCTATCCGGCCCAGCTCCGTTCTTGCCCCATTGAAGTCTACTTTGTGTCAGTTGATTATTCTTACTCTGGATTGACCAATGTCATTTTGCACTGTCACCCTAAGCCTTATGATACAATGATCACTGTCCCCTAAATGTTCCTCCACTGTCACTTGATCTACTAGGCTCACCTCATTCCCAAGGACCAGGTCTAGCTATGCCTCCTTTCTTGTTGGACTGGACATATACTCCCACAGGAAATTCTCCTGAACACAATCCAGGATCGCTTATCCCTCATGCCCCTTGCACTACCACTGCCCCAGTCTATAAAGGGGTAATTAAAGTCCCCCATTATAACTACTCTATGAAGTTTACACCTCTCTGTAACTTCCTTACAGATTACTTCCCCTATGTCCTTCCCACTAGCTGGTGGTCTATATATTACACCGAGCAATGTAATTCCACCCTTCTTATTCCTTAGCTCTAGCCAAATTAATTCTGTCCTTGAATCCTCTGACACTTCCTCTTTCTCCAATGAACACCTTGTAACCAGGAATATTTAACACCCAGATCTGCCCTTCTATAAGCCAGGTCTCCATTATCGCCACAACATCATAATCCCACAAGGCAACAGCACTAGCAAAACAACCCGCAAGGAACTCAGTCCCAGCTCTTCTAAGATGTAACCCATCCAGCTTGTACAGGTGGCATCTTCCCCAGAGCCAGTCCCAGTGTCCCAGGAGCCTAAAGCCCTCCCTCCTGCACCATCATTCTAGCCACGCATTCATCTGTCTTATCTTTCTATTTCTGTACTCACTTGCATGCGGCACTGGGAGTAATCCGGAGATTACTACTTCAGAGGTCCTATTTGCTAATTTTCTACTTGGCTTCCTAAATTCCGATTGCAGGACCACATCCCCCTTCCTACCTATATTGTTAATACTGATGTGGACCATGATCTCTGGCTGTTCGCCCTCCCCCATTAAAATGTCCTGCAGCTGTTCTGTGACATCCATGCCCTATCAACAAGGAGGCAACAAACTATCCTGAAGTCATGTTGACGGCTGCAGAAATGCCTGTCTGCTCCCCTAACGAAAGAATCCTCTATCAGTACTGCCCTTCTGCTCTTCTTCCACCACTCCTGTACAGCTGGGCCACCTGTGGTGCCAAGGGCTTGGCTCTTGCTACACTCCTCCAAGGATCCATCGCCCTCACCAATATCCAGAATGGAAAACAGGTTAGTGAGCGGGACCTCTGGGGACTCCTGCACTACCTGCCTGTTTCTTTTGGACTGCCTGGTGGTCACACATTCCTATCTGCCTGCTTGCCCCTAACTTGCGGTGTGACAGCCTCTCCAAACGTGCTATCCATGTAGTTCTCTGCCTCACGGATGCACCTCAGTGACTCCAGCCGCTGCTTAAGCTCTGAAATCCGGAGCTCAATCTTGTGCAGCCGGTAACACTTTCTGCACATCGGCTCATCTGGGTCACGAGAAGTGTCCACGACTCCCCACATGCCACAGGATGGGCATTCTGTTTGGCTGAGCTGTCCTGCCATGTCTTAACTTTAAACTTTTAAATCACTTTACTCAAACTTTAGTTACTTTTATTTACTTTAACTTACTTTAACCTTACTCTTGTGCAATTAACTATAAACTGGAGGTTAGTACAAAGCAGAAATTCTTCACCCTCACTCACAAATCACCTCCCTTCTCCAGTGCCTGTAAATTGTTACTTTCCCTGTGCTTGTTTAGAAAATTATGGGCTGAATTTTTCCCTTGACGGGCAGGCGGGCCCGAACGAATCGGTGGCGGGCGGGTAGCTGATGGCCACTGCCGAAACGGGCCGTGCCGCCATTTTGCGCGGGCGGGCCAATTAAGGCCCGCCCAGCAGGTTTGCGACTCCCGTGTACACCAGGAAAATCCATTCGGCAGCTGGCATTTTCAGACCACCTGGTCCAATGGGGAACCGGTGGCGTGTATAAAGAGCGGCCAGGCAGCTTCCTTTAGGCTGTTCACCATGGCCACTCATAGAGAAGGACAAGATTTGAGGGCAGAGGTGGAGGAGGGGGGCAGGCTGCAGGATAGGCCAGCGGGGGGCCACTGTGCCCCTCAGTTCTCAGATGCCTGCCTTGCTGTCCTCCTCCAAGTCGTGTCCAACCATTGGGGTGTCTTGTTTCCAGCGGATTGGATGAGGAGGCTTCCCCACATCACCAGGCAGGCGCGGCAGGAGGTGACGGAGGTTGTAACTTTCCATGACGATGTGCAGCACACCAGAACGCACTGCTGCAAGCACTTCAATGATTTGCTGCACTCTGGAAGGGTGAGTACCATGTCAGCCTTGGCCATTTAACCCATCAGATAGCCTTAGCCTTTGAGGCCCCCCTCGCCACGTCTTAGTGTCGTTACTGCATTGGGCATTTGGTGCACGCTGGGTGGACAAACAGATAGTGACCATGCTTACATCAGCCTTAGTGGTTGAGGAGAAGATGGGTTCTCCCTGCAGCATATGTTGATGTTTGTCGCATTTGAGTAGTCTGGGGGCAACCTGCAGGGGAGGCAGCTATACACATACTCAGAACTCCAACACATGTCTTATTGATGGTGATGGGATGGTGAAAGGGGAGCCTCAAGGTGCCGTGGCCAAGTGCCATCTGCTGGCACCTAGTTGCGCCTCCTGGTCATGGGCTAAGACCCATGTGTTATTGGAAGTGATGGACACCAAATGTGTCCAAGGTGGCCGGTGGGGGAGGGGGTTGGGAGCAGCCGTACTATCTTCTGGGGACTGATCACCAGTGATGTGGACAGGAACTGCTGGAGGCCTCAGATGGGCCACTGTGGTTGGGGTGCAGCGTGCGCGTGCAGAGTACATGAGCGATCAGCCCCAATAAATCCTCTTCCCTTTTCTGCAGGCAAAAACTGAGAGCAATATGAGGGAGCAGCAGCGGACTGGTGGTGGGCACGCTGAGCTGCAGCGCCTCATCACCAATGAGGAGCAGGCCATGGAGCTAGGGAGGAGGCAGGCGGCTAGGACGGCAGGTGTTGGCGAGGCTGGGGTTCAGCGGCCAGGTATTTGAAGGCCACAGTCCCATCCACTCTGTCTCCCCACCATCCAAAGCACTGATGGTTGCTGCAATCGTTAATGCAGCAACACTGCTCATTCACAGACTGATACAGTCAGACGTGTGGGTCATACACAAAGGTCCCTTGGCCCCTTGAGGATGCGCGTCTCTAGCACCTTCCAAAGTCGCCCTATCCCATTTGTGACCACTATCCACATGGCCTAACATGCCATGGTATCGCTGCTGCACATCCAAAGACTTATAGCATCTTAGGAGGGTTTGTACCTCCACCACTCTTCCAGCCAGTGCGTCCCACATTACTCTGTCCAAAAGGTCCTCAGCACCTCACCTGTCAACCACATGACACTCAAATAAATGCCACCACATTAGTCATCCCTGTGCCAAGGGGAAATGTTGCCTTGTATCCACCCGTTCTATGCCCCTCATAACAGTGTGAAGGTCAATAATGTGACCTGTCAATCTCCTGTGATCCACGGCAAATGTCGCAAGTTTATGCAATGTTTCCTCATCACTCCAACTCTCCAGGCCATCATGCATCCAGGTCAGGAACCTCTGCACTCTCCCCACTCCAGTGCCTTCCCTCCCATGAAGCGCAGGTCACAAATGAATGCAGAAATGTAGATGTGGCCTCGATAGCGTTTTTGGCACGCAACATGACTGCCCTTGTCCTACATTCTATTCCTTGGTTAATGAAGGCACGTCTGGTTTCGACCTTGTTAAACATCTTATGTTCCTGTTCTGCTACCTTAACAGGTCTGTCCAGCAAGGTCCTTGTAATTGTCGTGACTTCCCACGGTCCTACCATTACTCATGTATTCCCGCACCTTGCTTGTCTTGCCCAAGTGCTTAACCGAACACTTTATCCACATAACATTCCATGTGGCATTCCTTAGGCTATCTGACCAGCCTGTCTGTATGCACATGTAATGTTTGGGCCTCCTATTGACTATTTACCACCCCACCAATTTTCGTCTCCTTAGGTTCATGAAGGCTGAGCGATTATGAGGCTGGGGGTGCGGAAAGGGATGAAAGGTGTTACTGAACGCTACTGATGCATTGTCCTTGTTGTTAATTTCAGCATCACCGCCGCATGGCGGGGAGGGCACAGACAGAGAGTGCCAATGGTACCAACAGCCAGAGGACTGCAGGGGACCAGGCACGTGTTGAGTCCGGCAGTGATGATGTGCCTCTGGAGATGTCAGCAATGCAGCAGCTGCAGGACAAGCGGCAGGATGCGTAGGGGCATCTGGCAGGGTTGCATGAGGATGTGCTTCAGTTGGTCTCTGTGGTGGAGGAGTCCAGGCAGAGTGTCAGTGAAGGCATGAACCTCAGGACAGAGCTTCAGGATTCCTCCATGGAGAGATTGGCGACTCTCATTGAGAGGGGCTTTAGTCAGATTGAGACTCTTCTGATTGGGTCACGCTCTGACCTGCAAGCCCTCACAGCGCTAATGGCCACAAGTGGTCATTCACAATGTGGGAGATTTTCTGGGCAGGTGTCGCCGCTCGGTGCCCATCCATCTGCGGTGAGCAGGGAGGTCCAATGTGACCTCACGTCGGAGCAGCAGCTGCCTGTCATCGCTGTGAGCTCCTCTCAGGGCGCTCCGGATGAGGGCAGCAGCTCCTCCGCCTCTCTGCCAGTGACCGTTGCATCTGTTGAGGCTGCGACAACTAGGGAGGTGCCAGTTCTGGAACTGGCCACTCCCTCCCAGGCGAGGCCAGCACAGGCTCCATGGGCCAGAGAACGGCCGCCAACGTCATTGAGGCCAACAGGACGGCAGAACCAGCAGGTTGTCTCACAAGCCACTCTGAGCGAGTGGGGCAGCACCAAGATGTAGCACCCGCAAATGTAAGCAGAAGGAACGTTAGGCACTCCACGGGTATGTCACTGGTGATTTTGTGTTGGCCCTAGATTAGGGAAAATATCATTATATACATCTGAGCGACGTTTGTGTTTTATTTTGGACGGAATAAAGTCCACTTTTCTGACCATGGCTGAGGGTGTTTCCTTTCTGCTGCATTTGTATGTTTGACAGACATCTCATGAGTGTTTGAGTGGACACTGATGTTTCTGAACCAAGTCCTTCGTTGCAGTTGATGAGGTGGAAGATGTAGCACCTAAGTGTCACGTGTGGAAGCACCAGGCAATGCTGGCCCTGCTGATCCATGTGTGTGGAGCTAGCTGAAGGTTCGTTGGATTAAAGTGTCCTGGATGTCCCTGCCTCCTTGGTGTAGTAACGGGTTGGCGTGCTGCCCCTCATCATTGCCCTGTTCTTCCTCATCCTCTGAGCCACTGCTGGATTCATCATGTGCAGCCTCATCCAGTGCGTCAAGGTCTTCATCCCCCCTTTCCAGCGCAAGATTGTGCAGAGTGCAGCATGCCACCACTATCAAAGAGACACGATCTGGGGGTACTGGAGTGCGTCCCCTGAACGGTCCAGGCAACAGAAGCGCATCTTGAGAAGACCGATGGCTCTCTCCACCATAGCCCTTGTGGAGCTGTGGCTCCATTGTAGTACGGCTCAGCTTCTGTTCTTGGATGGTGGAGAAGCGTCATGAACCACCTTCTGAGGGGATAGACCTTGTCACCCACCAGCCAACCATCCAGCCGAGCTGGAGCACTGAAGAGCGCTGGCATCTGCGAGTGTCTGAGGATGTAGGCATCATGGCAGCTACCAGGGTACCTTGCACAAACTTGCAGAATCAGCATCCTGTGTTCACACACTATCTGCACGTTCTTGGGGTGGAAGCCCTTCCTGTTGGCGAAGGCACCAGGCTCACCTGCTGGCTCCTTGTTGGCCACATGTGTGCAGATTATAGCACCCTGGACACGAGGGAAGCCAGCAATGGCTGCAAAGCCTCTGGCTAGCTGTGCATGACTTGCCTGGTTGCTGGGGAAGTGGATGAAAGTCAATGCCCGTCTGAACAGAACATCTGTAACCTGCTTGACAAGTGTGTACAGCTGATTGGGAGACACCGCAAAGATCACCCATCGAGCTCTGGAAAAAGCCAGATGCATAGAAGTGGAGGGCAACTGCCGCTGGCATGGGGAGATCTCAGGGCCAATCTTCTGACAGATATAGTTGACTATCTTGAGAGACAGACCCTCCTTCGGCACTGCACCTCAGTCAGATTGAGGTAGCTGCTTCGCCACCTGTATACCCTGGCAACAGGATAGTGGGGTCTTCTGCGGCCCCTTCCACCTTGGACAACCTCTTGGCCCTGCGCCCCTTGCGCCTGCGCCTGGCCTCCCAAAGGTGGCTTCCCTGGAGGCTGATTGTCCACTCCCGGCATCCTCCTTATTCTATCCCTCCTTTCCTCCTCAAAGGAGCTGCCTCCAGTGGAGATGTCAGAACCCATACCCAGGCTAAATGGAGGCCTCTGGAAAGCTGCAGGTCTGATAAAGATTACTGTCCGCAGACTGGTGAGCTGAAGCTTCAAAGTACAGAGAAAGCTATTGGAAATCGATCTGAACTGCTAACAATCACACAGGCACGTTTAAAACACTTCCTGCATTAAATACTTCAGAAAAAATATGAGCAACACCTCTGAGCCCACATATCCCGCCCACGGATGAGGTTTGTTAAAAAATCAGTTACCTGCCTGCCCGTTGGGCACGTGTGCCGAGGCGAAGATCGCATGGGCTCCTCAAAATCGGCTTCAATTGCTGAGTTAAGCGCCTTAACAAGGCCTTTAATTAATGGCGGATGTGCGTCACGCTTCATAGCGCTCGCCCACCTAAATATTGCGATGCCGCGCACTGACTTCAGGACACTCGCGCGAGATCTTAAGCACTGACATGCAGGCTCCGCCATCTGCGCATCAACCATAAAATTCAGCCCTAAGTTTCTGTACTCGGGTTGCTTTCAATCTCCTGACTGTCTCTCCACTCTCGCTATTTTCACCTTTCTCTGTCCTGAACTCTCGCTGTTTTTTTTTTTTTCTAATTTGTACGTTTGAATGTATCTATTTTTAAAATATTGAATTACAGTTAGCAAGCTTCATGTCATTGGAAAATGATAACCACAAAAGAACTTGCCAGAAAGTTCAGGATTTTAGCAAATATTTTAAACTGCAATCATTGGTCCAGACTGGAAACCTATGTCACTCTCCAATTAATATAAGACTGTGTTCCCTAGTGTGCAGACAACACAGGGAAGAATGAGGTATAATTGGACACCACTCAGCCAGCATTCTGCCTGCAATCTGATCCAGTCAGTGATACTCAGACTGCAGGCAGTCAGTGCAGACATCAACCTCTGCTTGACTATGCAGAGGTTTATATAAGTGTATAGTTGCACCATTGGCATAATCCTTCAGAGTTCAGACAAGGCATATGCTAACACTCCTGAGTTCAGAGAGTGTATAGTGCAAACGACCCCAAGTCCAGAAAGCACGTTCATAGCAGGTATCTTCCAGGGATCATTCTGCACTGACACACTTGTTCAGTTCAGCCAACACGATGGCCGGAATTTTTCAGCCCCGCTGCAGCACATTTCCCGGCAATGGAGCCGGCCAGCCATTGACATCTCCATTCGCATCATCGGCATGAGGGACTGGAAAATTCTGGCCTGTGTGTCAACGATTCCAAACTCAGACAATCTGAGGCCCATGCAGCAATTAACTTTGAGCCCCTTCAAATATATGACCCCCATGAATTGGCATCATGTCACCTTTTGTCCTTGTGCAGGGAAAACTGTCATCAGACGGCTTGTCACATGTTCATAGGGGGAACATCACTGGGTCAACTTAATACTGGAATATCCACTCTATGTCATCACTGTTGACATAATTTATTTGCCGAGTTCATATTTAAATATAATGGGGTCAAAATTCATAGGCACTTCTAAGGCGACTTTTTCTAGATGGTGCAAAATTTCAATGGAAAGTTGAAAGTTGCTTTTTGTATCCACAACTTACTGGTGTCAACTTTGAAGAGGTGAAATTAGAAGTCCCAGTACTTCCACTTGATTTAAACTCCATAAAAATAAGCCTCCATGACATAGGCAGACCTCTTTTCCAGGACAATATACTGGTTAAAGTGCAGCCCACAATGTGATATTTGATTGTGGACAATTGGGAAATTGCCAGGTATGTCCTGTCTTTAAATAGCAGGACAAGTCCAACCCAGCCAACTAGTACCCCTTAAGCCTACTTCCAATCATCAGTAAACTGATGGAAGAAGCCATCAGAATAAATTCCACTGGTGAAGTGAGAGTGACTGTCATTAACATGAGGCAGCATTCAGCCAAGTGTGGCACCAAAGAGTCCAAGTTAATTTGATGTCAGTGGGGTAAGGGTAAAATGAATAGTCTCCTGAGGTTGGAGTCATACCTGGTGAAGGATGGAGGGTATTTAGGGATGGTGGATGGTAAACGGAAATGATTGGTGGAAAACCTGAATCATCAATGACATAGGGTGTTAGATGAGTCACAGATGGAAGTGGGCAAGAGTTAAGGCTAGAAGATGTTAGTTCGATGGGACAGCAGCAAGCTACATAATCCACCACACAAGACAGTCCTGTTGTGTATCAGGGTATCCTCAGGGTAGAGTGCTAGGCCCAACCATCTTCAGCTATTTTATCAATGACCTTCCTTCCATCATAAAGTCAGAAGTGGGGATGTTTGCTGATGATTGTGCAATGTTCAACATCATTTGCGACTCCTCAGATACTGAAGCAACCTATGTCCAAATGAAACAAGACATGGACCATATCCAGGCTTGAGTTGACAAGTGGCACGTAACAGTCATGCCACACAAGTGCCAAGCAATGACCATCTCCAACAGAGAGAATCTAACTGTTGCCCCTTGACATTCAATGGAATTACCATCACTGAATCCCCCACTATCAACATCCTGGGGGTTACCATTGACCAGAAACTGAACTGGGCTAGCCACATAAATACTGTGGCCACAAGAGCAGGTCAGTGGCTAGGAATCGTGCGATGAGTAACACCTCCTGACTCCCCAAAGCCTATCCACCATCTACAAAGCACAAGTCAGGAGTATGATGAAATAATCTCCACTTTCCTGGATGAGTACAGCTCCAACAACACCCAAGAAGCTTGACACCATCCAGGACAAAGTAACCCGCATGACTGGCACCCTTTCCACAAACATTCACTCCCTCCACTACCCATGCATAATGGCAGCAGTGTGTACCACCTACAAGATGCACTGCAGAAACTCATCAAGGCTCCTTAGGCAGCACGTTCCAAACTGGGTTGGAAGGTGCTGCCTAAGGAGCCTTGGTGAGTTTCTAGGACAAGGGCAGCAGATACATGGGAACATCTCCACCTGGAAGTTTCTCTCCAAGCCACTCACCATCCTGACATGGAAAAATATCACCATTCCTTCACTGTCACGAGGTCAAAATCCTGGAACTCCCTCCCTAACAGCACTGTTGGTGTACCCAGACCGCCACAGGACTGCAGTGGTTCAAGGTAGCAGCTCACCATCACCTTCTCTAGGGCAGTTAGGGATGAGCAATAAATGATAGTCTAGCCAGAGAGGCCCACATCTAAAAGAAATAAAAAAAAATCAAATCAATCATGTTCTTATCGAGTGGTGGAACAGACTTGAAGAGCTGAATGGCCTACTCCTGCTTTTAATTTTTGTGTATCTTGGCGAGGTATTGGAGACTGTCTATGTGCTGGTGAAGAATAAGAGTGTAAGCTTAGGGCAGGTGGTGGTGGTGAGAGAGGTTTTTGAAAGGATGGGTTTGGTAACATTATGAAATTATGATTTGGTGTTCCGTTGTGGGTCACAGTCCTTAGGTAGATGGGAGAAATCACTAGACAATGGATGTTCAGCCCTAGGATGTCAGAGGCCCTTCTGCTGCATAACCTTAGCGCTGCCTTCGTTGGTGTGTTTGATGTTATCTGGAATGGAACAGATAGCTACAAATGAAAAGCGAAATAAATCAGTAAACAGGAATTGCTGATATCGCAGCAGCAGTTATTGATGAAGGGATTGAGTGAAGACAACGTGATTGAGAATTTTGGAAACAGGAAAAGTGGCCCAATTGTGAGTCCTCCTGTCTGAAAAAACAAGGTACAGCACTGGTGGTGGAAGGAGAGTTTGACACTATGCATCAATCCAATATTGCCTGTATACATCAATCCAATATTGCCTGTTTTACATTATCATTGAGACTTTACATTACCCTCACTGATTTTAATATTTGGGTCAGTCAGTGTAGGAATAGTTAGTTCTACAATAATAATTAATACACTAAAACTATTATGGATTTTTGACATTAAGTATTTAACAATCTAAAATCTGTAATGGTTTGAATTACTAATTAAATCTTAATTGCAGGTTTTGGACACCGGCCTTGGGTTTACCTGGAGGAAAACAAGAAGAAAGGACTTCGTGTTGTGTGTAAATCAGATGGATGGTATCCTGAGCCAGAGATATGGTGGGAGGATGGGAATGGACAAGATGTGACAACACAGTCTGAATGGGAGTTCCTAAAGGACTCCAAAGGCCTTATTACTGTCCAGAGTCATATTGATATCACAAGTGATTCAGTAAACAAATTTTCATGTTTCATGGGAAACCGGTTATTGAACAAAAGACGAGAGGCACATGTCCAGATATCAGGTAGGTGAAAGTTTAGAACTTCTTTTATTAAAAGAAATATTTTCAAACTATATTCCTCCTCTCCTGAAGGCACTAACTCAGACAGGGTGTGGACCCATGAGCACTGGTTCACCACTGGACCATTCCCAAGGGGCCATTTTTCATATTTGAACTTAAAAATTGTTAAGCTAGTGATATCCATAACACAGCAGATGAGCCAGTTGTATCCTCATCTATTGCCCACAAGTCACATTCCAAAAGTGGCCACTGGATAGAGATCAGGACCAAGCACGAGTTGTATCATTAGAGCGGTAGAAAGGGCTTTAAATTAAATAGTGGGAAGAGGAATCAAGTGAGGGAAGATGTGACCAATTACAGAGGATAAGGCAAGAGAGAAAGCTAGCAATAAGGGAAATAACAATGAGAGTGTGGCAGGAAGGGACAGAACGTATAAGAGTGCACCAGCAGATAAGGCTAGAGTTTGTAAAAATAATTGACAAAATTAAAGGCATTCTATCTGAATGCTCACCCAGTTGCAACAAGGTCGGTGAATTGACGGCACAAATAGAGGTAAACAGGTATGATCTAATTGCCATTACAGAGACATGGCTACAAAGTGACCAGTGCTGGGAACTGAATGTTCAAGGGTATTTGACATTTAGGAAAGATAGTCAAAAAATTAAAGGAGGTGGGTGGTGCTGTTAATAAAGGATGAGATCAGTATATTAGTGAGAGAGGATCTTAGAGTGGAAGATCAAGATGTGGAATCAATTTGGGTGGATCTAAAAAAAAACAAAGGGCCCAAATATTGTTAGGAATTGTTTACTGGTCACCAAACAGTAATGGTAATGTAGGCCATGGTATAAATTAGGAAATTAGAGGTGCATGTAACAAGCGTAGTCCAGTAATCATGGGGGACTACAATCTATCTATAGACTGGGTAAGCCTAATTAGCACTAATGCTGTGGATGATGAATTCCTGGAATATATATGATGGTTTTCCAGAACAGCGTGTTGAGGAACAAACTAGAGAATGGACTATTTTAGATCTAGTTTTGTGCAATGAGAAAGGGCCAATCAATAATTTCGCTGTAAAGGAATCCATGGGGAAGAGTGACATAATATAATAGAATTTTTCATGAAGTTTGAAAGTGATGTAGTTCAATCTGAAACTACGGTCTTAAATCTGAACAAAGGAAACAATGAAGGTATGAGGGGCAAATTGACTGTGGTAGATTGGGAAACTACGTTAAAAGGTATGATGGTAGACAGGCAATGGCAAGGATTTAAAGAATGGTTTACAACAAATTTACATTCCTTTGAGGCACAAAAACCCATCAGGAAGGGTGATCCTACCATGGCTAACAAGAGAAGTTAAAGATTGTATTAGATCAAAGGAAGAGGCTTATAAAGTTACCAAAAAAGTAGTAAGCTTGAGGATTGGGAGCACTTTAGAATTCAGCAAAGGACGACCAAGAAACTGATAAGGAAAGAGAAAATAGGTTATGAAAGTAAACTGGTGAGAAACATAAAAATATACTGTAAAAGATTTTATAGGTACATTAAAAAGGAAAACGTTAGCATAGACAAATACCCATTACAGGTAAAGGCAGGAGAATTTATAATGGGGAATAAGGAAATGGATACAAAAAACCTCCCAGAAATACTAGAGAACCAAGGGACAAGCAAGAATGAGGAACTGGAAGAAATTAGTATTAGTAAATAAGTAATACTGGAGAAATTATTGGGGCTGAGACCTGGACCTGATGATTGACATCCTAGAGTATTGAAAGAGGTGGCTGTAGAGGTAAGTGGATACATCTTCCAAAATTCTGTAGATTCTGGAATGGTTCCCATAGAATGGAAGGTAGCAAATTTAAGAAAGGAGGCAGAGAGAAAATGGGGATCTACAGACTTGTAAGCCTGACATCTGTAGTGGGGAAAATGCTAAAATCTGCTTTAAAGGATGTGATAACTGGACACCGATAATATTGGTAAGATTAGACAGAGTCAACATGAATTTATGAAAGGGAAATCATATTTAACAAACCTGTTGCAGTTTTTTGAGGATGTAACTAGTGGAATAAATAAGGGAGAACCAGTGGATGCGGTATATTTGGATTTTCAGAAGGCTTTCAATAAGGCCTTAACACAAAGGTTAGTAAGAAAAATTAGAACACATGAGATTGCGGGTAATATACTGGCATGGATTGAGAATTGGTTAAAGGACAAAAAACGGAGAGCAGGAATAAATGGTTTATTCTCAGGTTGGCAGGAATCAGTGTTTGTGCCCAGCTATTCACAATCTATATCAATGATTTAGATGTGGGAACCAAATGTAAAATTTTTAAGTTTACTGATGACACAAACTAGATTGGAATGTAAGTTGTGAGGGGGTGCAAAGAGGCTTCAAGGGGATTTAGATATGCAAAGTGAGTGGGCAAGAACATGGCAGATAGAATTTAATGTGGAAAAATGTGAAATTATCCACTTGTAGGAAAAGCAGAATTGCAGAATATTTCTTAAATGGTGAGAGATTGGGAAGTGTTAATATTCAAAGGGACCCGGGTGTCCTTATTCATAAGTTGCTGAAAGTTAACACACAGGTGTAGCCAGCAGTTAGGAAGACAAATGGTATGTTGGCCTTTATTGCAAGAGAATTTCAGCACAGGAATAAAAAATGTCTTGCTGCAACTGTGTAGAACCTTGGTGAGACTTTATCTGGAGTATTATGTACAGTTTTGGTCTCCTTATCTAAGGAGGAATTTACTTGCCATAAGAGCAAGTGCAACAAATGTTCACCAGACTGATTCCTGGGATGGTGGGATTTTCCTATGAGGATTGAGGAGACTCTATGGTTTAGAAGAATGAGATGTAATCTCATTGAAGTGTACAAAATTCTTACAAGGCTCAACAGGGTAGATGCAGGAAGGATGTTTCCTCCAGCTGTGGGAGCGGGGGCTAGGACCAGGGGGATATAGCTTCAGAATAAAAGGCCAACCTTTTAGGACTTAAATGATTATTCCTTCATTCAGAGGGTGGTGAATCTTTGGACTTCTCGACCCCAGAGGGCTGTGGAGGCTCAGTCACTGAGTATATTCAAGGCAGAGATTGATAGATTTCTACATGTTAAATATATCAAAGGATATGAGGATGTGCAGGAAAATGATGCTGAAGTAGAAGATAAGCCATGATCTGGTTGAATGGCGGAGCCGACTTGAGTGGCCGAATGGCCTACTCCTGTTCCTATTTTTTGATGTTCCTTTATTCCAAATGCTGGATATTCTGGCTTTGCATGGCTGAGTATTATTGTGAGATCCAAATGTTTATTCATTTGGAGAGCAGAAAGGCTATAACAACAATGTGAAAAATGAGAGTTCTGAGAGCAGAGAGGAACTGAAAACAGTGCAAGAAGCAGCAAGACTTCTGAGAGCAGAGAGGCTATTAAAAAGTGCATGAGAAACAGCGTGAGCTCTGAGAGCAGAGAGGCTATAAAAACCACATGAGAAGCGGTGAGAGTCCTAAGAACAAAGTGGCTATCTGCTGCCACTGCTGCTGAAGTCAAAGTCGAGTTAGGATATCGTGGTGTGACATCACAGCAAACCCAAATTGATTGGCTGGTGAATATTTCTGCTTAGAGACTGAGACTCAACAATTGGAAGATGAAAAATGATAAAATTATTAAGTAATAAGGAACAAGTGAGTAGCTGGTGAGTGTTAGGGGACAATTAAAATTGCTAAATGAGAACACTGTAAGAATTTACTGAAGAGCACTTAAAATCTCCAAGCAGCCATGAATGTTAAACCTAATGACAGCTGAGGGTAAGCAGATGTATATTGCACACAAAGGGGCTTTGAGTTTGTGTGATTTACACAGTTTCAAGAGATGAGCTAATGTCCAGCCACAGGCAGAGCCGTTCAAGTGGTGCAACGATGCGATGAAGCCTTGAGAGCTGGACTGGAGATAAAACATAACATAAAGTTAGTTTATATATACTTCTGTCTCAGATAAGGACAAGGCAGATGGTTTTAGTTTAGATATGGGAAAACATACAATGGACAGAGGGGTCTTTGATGAAACAACAGCAGTCTTGAGTTGTGAGCCAAGGTCTTTAGTATGTGTTTTAATTTTGATTGGATAATATAATTATGTATACAACTTTTAGAATAATTGGTTCGCAAAATCACATTTTTATGTACTCAAAAGGATAGTTTTAAAATGGTACCTATGTGTAGGTTACCGATTGGATATATTCAAATGTACTCAAATGTGTTATGATAAGAAAAAGTACAAAAGTAGTGAAATGTAATCAATCTGGGAGCTGGGTCTTCATTCTTAGGAATAATTGCGGCTCCCTTGCATATGCTTGAATAAAACCTGTAAAGGAAGCCTGAGTCTCTCTGGTCGCTATGTGGTTGGGGATTATAGTTTCTCCTCTTCAACTGGCCTATGTGGTAGTTGCAGGATTGGTGGGAATGCCCTCTTCATGAGTATTATCTTTTATTTTGAAGTAAGCTTTATTACAATTGATACATGTGTTAAAATTAGTAGGATTTATCAGTAATAGTAAGGTGTATTAGTATTGGTAAGATTTTTTGGCAGTAGAAAGGTTAATTAATTAATAAAGGAATGGCAGAGCTGCTCTAACCTCGAAAGTGCACATCCTGTATAATGTTTTGCTAGTGCTGTTGGGGAGGGTTTAAACTAACTTGGCATGGGAACTGGGAAAAAGCATCAGAGAGGAATACCAAAGCGCACAAAATACTGGGAGAGGCAGATAGCACTAGAATAGAGTATAGTAAGTTAACAGGTGGAGCCAAAGTAAGGGAGAAAGTAATAGAGTCTAAATCAAGGTTACAGTGCATGGATGTGAATCACGGAGCATGATAAATAAGATTGGTGAGTTACAGGTACAGGTTGCCATGTGGAATTATGATGTTGCGGCTTTATTAGGACTTGGTGTTAAGCATTTCTGGATACAAGGTGTTCAGGAAAGCTAGCAAAGGAAGAAAAGGAGGAGGGGTAGCAGCATTGATTAAGGAACATTGCAGTGCTGGAGAAAGAGGACATCCCAGAGGGCTCAAGGACAGAATTTATTTGGTTGGAGCTAAGGAGCAAAAAAGGTGCAATTACATTGCTCGGTGTAGTCAGTAAGCCTCAAATAGTGTGAAGGATGTAGAGGGACAAATCTGCAGAGAAACTACAGAGGGGTGCAAAAATTATAGAGTAGTTATAACGGGGGAACTTTAATTATCTGAATATGGACTGGGATAGTGGTGGTGTAAAGGGCAGAGAAGGGCAAGAGTTCCTAGATTGTATTCAGGAGAATTTTCTATAGCAGTATGTGTCCACTACAATGAGAAAGAAGGCACTACTGGACCTGGTTCTTGTGAATGAGGTGATCCAAGTAGACCAAGTGTCAGTGGGCAGACTTTTAGGGGACTGTGAACATTGTATCATAAAGGTTAGGATGACTATGGAAAAAGACAGTGAACAATCCTGAGTAAGGATAATAAACTGGGGGAAATCCAATATCAATGGGTATGAATGGATCTGGACCAAATACATTGGAGCCAAAGGTTGGCAGGAAAAACAGTAGCTGAATAATTGGCTACCTTCAAAGAAAGAAGATTCAGCACAGTCAAGGTATAGTCCCTCAAAAGGGAGTAGGGCAAACAAATCCAGAACTCCCTGGATGACAAAGTAGGTAGAAGTGAAGATAAAGAAGAAAAAGTGTGCTTTTGACTGTCCGGTAGAAAATACAATTGAGAACCAGGCTGGATCCAGAAGGTTCGTATATGAGGTGAAAAGGCAAATATGAGTGGCAAAGAGGGAGTATGAAAAGAGACTGGCAGCTAACATAAAAGCGAACCCCAAAGCCTTGTGTAAGCATATAAATAGTGAAAGGTTTGAAAAAGGAGGAATAAGGCCTAGGAAGTAGGCACCAAAAAGGATATTTACACATGGAGGCAGGGGGCAGGGGTGAGGTATTAATGAATAATTTGCATCTGTCTTTACCAAGGATGAGGATGCTACCCAGGCCCTGGTGAAAGAAGAGGAAATTCAGTGACTAGAAGGGTTTGAAATTCACAATAAGGAGGTATTGGATAGGCTGTCTGTATTTAAAATTGACAAGGCACATGGACTGGATGAGGCACATCCAAGGATACTGAGGGAAGTGAGAGTGGAAATTGCAGAGGTACTGGACATAAGTTTTCAGTCTTCTTTAGACTAAGGGGTGGTGCCAGAGCACTGAAGAATTGCAAATGTTACACCCTTGTTCAAAGAAGGGTGTAAGGATAAGCCCAGCAACTACAGGCTAGTCAATTTATCTTCGTTGGTGGGGAAACTTCTAGAAACTATAATTTGGGACAGAATTAATAATCATAAAGACAAATGTGAGTTAATTAAGGAAAACCAGCATGGATTTCTTAAGGGAAAATCGTGTTTAATTAATCCATTGGGACTTTTTCAATGAGGTAACAGAGAGGGTTGATGAGGGCAATGCTGTTGATGTGGTGTACATAGACTTCCAAAAGGCATTTGATGCAGTGCTGCACAATAGACCTGTGAACAAAGTTATAGCCCATGGATTAAAAGGGATTGTAGCACCATGGATACGGAATTGGCTGAGTGACAGGAAACAGAGAATAATGGTTAATGGATGTTCCTTGGTCTGGAAGATGGTTTGTAGTGGAGTTCCCCAAGGGCCAGTGTCAAGACCCTTGCTTTCCTGATAGACATGAATAGTCTAGGCCCTGGTGTACAGGGAACAATTTCAAAATTTGGAGATGATACCAAACTTGGAAGCATTGTAAACTGTGAGGAGGGCAGTGTGGAACTTCAAAAGTACATAGACAAATTAGTGAAATGGGTGGATAGGTGGCAGATGAAGTTCCATGTGGAGAACTTTGAGGTGATACATTTTGGTCAGAAGAACGTGGAGCAACAGTGCTCTAAAATGGGCGCAGGAACACAGGGACTTGGGTGTATATGTGCATAAGTCATTAAAGGTTGCAGGACAGGATAAGAGAGCAATTAATAAAGCATGCAATATCCTAGGTTTTATTCATGGGGCATAGAACATAAGAGCAAGGAGATTATGTTGAACTTGTACAAGACACTAGGTAGACAGCTGGAGTATTGCATACAGTTCTGGGTGCCACATTTTGGAAGGGTGTGAAGGCATTGGAGAGAGTGCAGAAGAGGCCTACGAAAATGGTTCCAGTGATGAGAAACTTCAGTTATGAAAATGGATTAGAGAAGTTGGGTTCTCTTTTCCAAAGAGAAAATAAGGCTGAGGGGAAATTTGATAGAAGTATTAAAAATCATGAGAGGCCTGGACAGAGTAGACACTGGGGAAATTGTTCCCATTTGTGAAAGGATTGAGAATGAGAGGGCACAGATTTAAGGTAATTGGCAAAAAGGGAAAGCGATATGAAAAAACATTTTCTTACACAGCGAGTGATTAAGACCTGGAATGCAGTAATTGAGAGTGTGCTGGAGGTAGGCTCAATCGAGGTATTCAAGAGAGAATTAGATGATTATTTGAAAAGAAACAATGTGAAGGGTTACAATCAGAAGGCAGGAGAATAACACGAGGTGAAATGCTCATTCAGAGAGCTAGTGCAGACATGATGAGCCAAACGACCTTCTTCTGCGCCGTACTTACTCTGTGAGTAGCTGACACAAAGGAAGAAATTGTGGTTGTTGATGATCAGTCAACTTAGCCGCAGGTCATCGCTGCAGCAGTTCCTCAGGGCAACATGTTTGTTTTAACTATCTGCATCTGCTTCATCAATGACCTTACTGGCATCATAATGTCAAAGGTGGAGCTCTTTTCTGGTGATTATGTAGTGTTCTGTTGCAATTTGCAATTCTTCAGATAATGTAACAGTCCATACCTGCACTAAGCATAAGTGTGAAATATCCAGGTTGGACTGATCTGTGATGCAAATGTCACTTGCTGCTTCCAGACAATGACCATCTCCAGCAAGAGAAAAGCGCCTTCACTTGATATTGAATGGCATTGCCTTTGACAAATCCCCCCTATCAGCATTCTAGGGATCACTATTTGTCAGAAACTCAATAGGATTAGCCACATAAATACTGTGGCTAGTAGAGCAGCCCAGAGGCTGGGTATTCTGCAGAAAATGCCGAATCTTCTGATTTCCCACAGTCTATCACCTACACGACACAAGGCAGGAACGTGTCTTCATGCCTGTATAGGTGCAGCAGCCACAGCACTTAAGAAGTCAGTAACATCCAAGACAAGGCAGCCTGTTTGATTGACACCCCATTCAACACGTTCAACGTCTCCTCCTTCCAGTGCAATACCATTGCTGCATTAGCTGCTAAACCTGCAGCTTCCATCACTGAGGGTAACAGGCACATGGGAACTACACTGCCTCCAAGATAAAAACAAAAAAACTGTGGATGCTGGAAATCCAAAACAAAAACAGAATTACCTGGAAAAACTCAGCAGGTCTGGCAGCATCGGCGGAGAAGTAAAGAGTTGACGTTTCGAGTCCTAATGACCCTTCAACAGAACTCAGTTCTGTTGAAGGGTCATGAGGACTCAAAACGTCAACTCTTTTCTTCTCCGCCGATGCTGCCAGACCTGCTGAGTTTTTCCAGGTAATTTTGCCTCCAAGATACCCATTAAGCTATGAACTGCTGATTTTCTTCTACCAATGAACACATCTGAGAGGACTGAGCAGAGAGTACTCTGGAGCTGCTGCTCTGAAGGAGTGTATAATCCTCAGAGCCATATCCTGTTTTCCCATTAGGCATGGAATCAGGAGGTTGTTGCCATTGAGTTGCAGGAAAATGGACCTAATAGGATTAATAATATTACTTAATCCCTTTGAGAAAGAATCCTAAACTTGCAAAGTATCTTGATCTTACAATGTGGTGTATTGGAGATCTTAGACATTCAGCTTATTGCCATCTCCATTTTTATCATTCTATAATTTTTTTCATTTTATCATTTATATCAGGCCAGTCAACTCCTGCACATTGAAAGTAATGTCTAAGCCTCTGTGTTCTCTGGGACATATGCAGATTTTTGATAGCTGCCACTCACTAAAGGCCATTCTGGGTTGTTGAGAAGCCTTCTCTGATGTTGCTGCAGGCAGGGTCTTGGATTCTGCTGCCAGGCCAACCATTTGCTGCATATTTTCAGAAAGACTTTGTAGTGACTTTTGCAGCAAATCTGCTGCTATCAGCCTTTTCATGGGAGGACTGAGATCTTCGGACAAATACCTGAACATTACTACTTATTTTGAACAAAGCAAATGTGGGACAAGGACCCCTCATGATTCTTTCCCCTGTTGTCACAGCTGAGTATGATCCTAGTATCCCAATTGTCTCCCCCCGCAACCCCCAAACCCCTCTTCAGTTATTGGCTGAATGTCTGTTATCCCACCTCCTGTAGCTCATGATTCCTGAAATTTGTGTGCATTTTTTAATATCCATTCATGGGATATGTTCATGCGTTGCTGGCTAGCCCAGCACTATTGCCCTTGAGAAGGTGGTGGTGTGCTGCCTTCTTGAACTGCTGCAGTACCTGTAGGGTCGATTAACCCACAGTGCTGTTAGCGAAGGAGTTCCAGGATCTTGAACCAGTGACAGTGAAGGAATGGCAATTTAGTTTGAAATCAGGATGGTGCATGGCCTGCATGGGATCTTGCAGGTTGTGGTATTCTCATGCCCTTTTCTTTCCAGGTGGTAGAAGTGTGACAACAAAGTGCTTGTTACAGAGTGGTTTTTTTGAAAACAATTAGAGAATTCACAGTCTGGCCTACACCCGTGACTCCAGACCCATTAAATGTGGTTGACTCTTAACTGCATTCTGAAATGACCTAGCAATCCACTCAGTTGTACTGAACAACTACTGAAAAGTTGGAATGGAATGAATCAGGACAGAGCACCCAATATCGAGCTAAATTCTAAAAATGACAAAAGGCATATCTTGCTCAGTCAATCCTGCAAAGTCCTGCTTACCTGGGGATTCATATAACAATTGGGAGAGCTAACCCAAAGACTAGATGAGCAACAGCCTGACATGGTCATACTCATTAATTCTATACCTTACAGCCAGTCCCAGGCGCCTCCGTCACCATTGCTGTGATACACAGTTGGAAGGGAATTGCTCTGGGAGTCCTCAACATTGACTGTAGAACTCATGAACTCTCATGTTCTTAGGTCAAGCATAGGTAAGGGCATCTTCTGCTGTTTACCACCTACTATCCTCCCTTTGTTAATGAATGAGTAGTACTCTATTATCATGCCTAGTGCAGACATGAAGAAATAACAAATTTTAAAACTATATTTTAAAAAGTGAATACCAAAAGCTGCTTAAGGTAGCCCTAGCATATCATGTACATTGGTGGTATTCAGCTCCAGACAGCCCTGAGATTCAAGCAAATACCTAATTAAATTATGGAGAATCACAGCCACTTGTGAAATTCACAAATCCCTTTGTTAAGAATGCACCGTCACGAGAAAAGACTATAAGATATCAGTCAACTCATCTTCCTGCTTCCCCATGAACAAGAGAGACATCAAAACTCAATGGATGTTAGACAAATAAGAAATGGATCTCATTGACATTTCATTGTATTGTGATGGCTTCTCATCCCAAACATAATGATCCTGGCTGCTTGAAACCCTCAGGGTGTGAAAAGCAAGAACATGGGATGTTTATTGGCCTGCACACCACGTTATTTGGAAAAGGACTTTGGACTTGTAACAGGTCACATGGGTAATGCAGCCATATTTGTTACCTGCTTTTAAAATATAACAGTAGAAGCTGTTCAGAAAAAGATACCATCAAAAGTACCAGCTGAAAACCACCAAACCAGTTGCAAGCCAACTTAGCAGCCAAGGAAGTAAACAACAATACCTTGAAAGTGGGAGGACTCTTTCCTTCCCCAGCCTGTTCCAACCTCATGATCACCTGAGATAATACCTCCTGGTAATTAAATTACAAAGAGCCTTTCACTTACTGAGAATCCTCAGCTTTTACAAGAGCTTCCCCCACCCACCCTCACCGGCTAAGGCATCAATTCATCTAAGAAACTACAAATCTGCTGTGGAAGAGACTGAAATGAATCCCAATTGTAATCATTTTTTTCATCTGTATCTAATCTTTCTGTGTGATAGTTTGTGTGAGAGATCTTGTTTTAAGAAAACAAGGGCAAGTGTGCAATAATAAATAATCATCTTTATTTTGAAGTTCACAAAAGCTTGCTGCTGGAACCATCTAAGATAAGGTGAGATTGACTGCTCTTGACATCAAGACAGCATTTGACTGAGTGTGGCATCCAGGAGCCCTGGCAAAACTGGAGTTAATAGGAATCGGGGGAAAATTCTTCGTTGGTTGGCGTCATACCTAGTGCAAAGGAAGATGGTTGTGGTTGTTGGAGGTCAATCATCTTAGTTGCACGACGCAAGGGTCGTGTCTTAGGTTCAAATATCTAACTCCCCTCCTGACTCCCCAAAGCCTTTTCACTATCTACAAGGCACAAGTCAGGAGTGTGATGGAATACTCTCCACTTTCCTGGATGAGTGCAGCTCTAACAACACTCATGAAGCTTGAGTGTTTGGCACCCCTTCTGCAAATATTCACTCCCTCCACCACTGATGAACAGTAGCAGTAGTGTGTCCCATCTACAAGATGCATTGCAGAAACTCACCAACCTCCTTAGGCAGCACCTTCCAAACCCATGACCATTACCATCTGGAAGGACAAGGGCAGCAGATAGATGGGAATGCCATCACCTGGAAGCTCCTGTCCAAGCCACTCACCATTCTGACTTGGAAATATACCGCCGTTCCTTCATTGTTACTGGATCAAAATCCTGGATCTCCCTCTCTAACAGCACTTTGGTGTACATACACCAGGGGGACTGCAGTGGTTCAAGAAGGTAGCTCACCACCACTTTCTCGAGGGTAATTAGGGATGGACAATAAATGCTGGCCTAGCCAGAGATGCCCTCATCCTGTAAATGAATTTTTAAAAATGGGGACTGTATTAGAAAACCTGAAGATAAGAAAACACACGCATCTTACACATTACAACACTTTGATCATGAACAAGAATAAAACCAATAAACTCTGCCCTTGACACTATGTTGAACACCACTTGGAAGGTGCATGGAGGGTAGAAAGGGAACAGAATTTACTCTGGATGGATTCTTCTGTGTCCATCATTGCGTGTGGCTCAATAGCAACATTAAATGTTGAGCCGGCTGAGCCCTGAAGGACATATTTGCCAGGCTGAGCCTGTGGCAGATGGTGAGGGAACCAAGATAAGAGAAAAACACTGATCTCACCTTCCCTAATTTACCTATCAAAGATGTATCTGTCTATGACTGTATTAGTAAAAGTCACCATTGCACAATCCTTGTGAAGCTGAAGATTCATCTTCACACTAAGAATTCCCTCCATTGTGTTATGCTATATGGGATTCAGAACAGATCTACCAGCCAAAAAATTGGCATCCATGACCATTGTGGGCCATCATCAGCAGCAGAAATGTACAGTAAAATCCCGTTGTTCATGTGGGTTACATTCGCGTGAAATCTCGCAAATGGCAAAATCGTGAATGGTGAGCATACTTTATAATGGGAGTGAATTAGATAGGTTCTAATGCCAGGAGCAGCAGTAGACATATCTAAAAATGTGGTGTCGACGTGGTGTTAATCTGGTGAAGCTACAACACAGAACTACGAGCATGTTAAACAGCAAAGCAGCACACAATAGAACATAGATAAGTGATCCTACAATCTCTGTTTATTGCTGACCAATCATCTCAGCCTATCATGAAAGTACAATAATTTTCATCATATTTTTCTGGTTTATTGTGAAGTAGGTTTATGGGGGTAAGTATAGTTGGGTCTGTGTGTGTGATTTAATTACATTTGGAGTCAAGTCGACTGCAAGTTTAAATAATCAAAAGGAGCTCGGTGCTTCACATGCTTATGAGCAAACAAGGATGCTGGCTTAGCACGTAAGGTGTGAAAGAAATTTACATTTTTCGATAAATGAAGGGATTATTTGGATTTCAAAGGGATCTCAGTCTGTTTACAACTAGCCAGATAAGCAAGACTAAGGAATGTGTTTATTTTTCCCCGAGGTTACTGACAATATATAGTGACAACATGAAAATGTTATATTATGAGGGGGGAATACAGTTTCAAAGACATAAGAAACAATAGAATTTACATATTAAAAAGAGAGAAACATATATAAAAGGAAAATGAAGGGAGTGAAAGGAGATGGCCATGTAAGATTTAACAAGAGTTTATGAAAAGCCTTAAGGGAGCCTCCAGCATTTGTGCATAAATCTGCTGTCTAACGAAACTGAAGCTGGTGAAAAGATATTTGGAATTCCAAAGTCCAGGGTATTGTGTTAACTTGCTGCATCTATGTTCAATCTAAAATCTATTTTCATCAGTTGCCTTAAAGGGAGTGTAACTGGGACTCAGGTTGATCTGGAATTTTAGAAGTTATTATCATAGTAATTGTCTTAGTATGTGCTTGAAATCTTTTATTTTGACAATAATTTAAATTTAATTTTTTAAATCTTTAAAGGTCTTGAGAACTTATTGCTTCGAATTCAGTGCACACCTCTCGTAATAAATACATATTGCAAAAGCATTATGCTAGCGTGACCAAGTTTCCCTCATTGATTTGGTCTGCCTGCCACATCACAACACAGCCCCAGGGTGACACTGCAGGAGTTCCGTAGTGTAGTATCTCTGGCCCAAACGTCTTCAGCTGCTTCATCAATGACTTTCCCTCCTCATAATGTACTAAGTGGGGATGTTTTGCTCATGATTGCACAGTGTTCAGCTGTGACTCTTCAGATACTGAAGTCCATGTCCATATGCAGCAAGACCAGGACAACATTCAAGCTTTGGCTGATAAGTGGCAAATAATCTCTCCATTGCACCAGTGCAAGGAAATGACCATTTCCAACAAGATAGAATCTAATCATCTTTCCTTTCAACAACATTACCATTGCTGAATTTATTTGTTTTTTCATGGGATGTGGGTATCACTGACCAGGCCAGCATTTTTTGCCCGTCCCTAATTTCCCATGCGCTAAATGGCTTGATGGGCAATTTCAGAGGACAGTTACGAGTAAACCACATTACTGTGGTTCTGGAGGCACTTGTGGGCCAGACCAGGTAAGGATAGCAGATTTCCTGCACTAAAGGACATTCATGAACCAAGTGGGCTTTTATGACAATCGATGATAGTTTCATGATTGCCATTACTGAGACTAATTTTCAATTCCAGATTTTATTAATTAAATTTAAATTCCACCAGCTGCTATGGTCGGATTGAACTCATGTCCCGAGAGCATTACCCTTGGTCTTTGGATTTAGAATTCTGTGACATTACCACCGTCTCTCACTCACCAGCCAAACCTTGGGGTTACCATTGACCAGAAACTTAAATGGCTCAGTCGTATAAATACTGTAGCTACAAGATCAGGTCAGAGACTGCTAATTATGTGGTGAGTAACTCACCTCTTGACTCCCCAAAGCCTGTCCACCAGGACAGGAATACTCTCCACTTGCCTGGTTGAGTGCAGCTCCAGCAACACTCAAGAGGCTCAGCACCATCCAAGACAAAGCAGCTCACTTGATCCACACTCCATCTACTACCTTAAACATTCACTTCCTCCACTGCCAGAACACAGTCTGTACCATCTACAAGATGCAATGCAGCAACTCGCCTAGACTCCTTCAAAAGCACCTTACAGACACATGAGCTCTAGCAATTAGAAGGACAGGGGCAGCAGACACACTGGAAAACCACCATCTGCAAATACCTCTTCAAGCCACACACCACCTTGACTTGAAACTATATCACCATTCCTTCACTATCACGAGATCAAATTCCTGGGACTCCCTTCCTAACAGCATTGTGCGTGTACCTGTGCTAGCTACAAGACGCAACTGCTCATCACCACCTTCTCTAGAGCAGTTAGGGATGGTCAACAAATGCTGGCCTTGGAAGGAACATTTGCATCCCATGGAAAAAAATACTGATACTGACCCTGTTTTTTTTTAACCTTAGATGAATTCTTCCCTAAAGTCAATGTGATCAACGCCTGGCTGATAACTTTCTGGGTGGTTGCAGGCCTTGTGGTTACGGCTATTGCTGCTGATGTTATACTCCACCGAAAAGAAGATAAAATGATTCAAGGTAGGAGCACAAATAATAGTCCAACATTATTGTGTTAAAAAGGTTTACAAATCTGAAATTTATGTATGGAAATTAAGGACAAAATCTGTCAACAAATTGCAATTGAATTATAATTGTAGGAGATTTTAATTACTCAAAAATTAGACTGCAATTGAAAAATGTGATGACAGTTAAGGTTTGTTTGAGTAGAATCTCTTAATCAATGTACTGCTAATCCAATGAAGAAAGAAACATTACCTGGCTCAGGCTTATAAGGGGATAAAGAAGACATAATTTGTTTTTATTCATTTTTGGGAAATGAAGATTGCTGGCCAGGTTACTATTTATTGTTCATCCTTAATTGCCCTTGAAATGGAGTTGGCGAGATGTGTTCTTGGACCACTGTAGTCTAATTGGTGTTGGTACACCCATTGTGGTTTTTTTGCGGCATTTTGATAGAATTGAGAGCCTTGTTAGGCAGTTTCAGAGAGCAGTTAAGAGTCAACCACTTTGCTTTGGTTCTGGCAGGTTTCCTCTCCTGCAGAATAATCTGTAGTTTTGGTGTCATTATCAATGAGACTATCCTTTCATTTCAGATTAACTGAAATTAAGTTTCCCCCAGCTGTCATGTGGGATTTGAGTTCATGGGTGGAATTTTATGGCCCCTTCCACCAGTGGGATTTTGCAATCCCACCAAAGTCAGTGAAGTTTTGAATGGCTCACCGCATTTTACAGCCTCACCCCTGTTGCGACGGGGCTGTAAAACTCTGCCCACATGTCTCCGGGGCATTAGTTCAGCTCTCTGTATTACTAGTTAAGTAACATTATGCTACTTCCCCAAAGGTAGAGCAACATCAGAGAAGCTTTGAGTGTGATAAGACCATAATACGTAGGAGCAGAAGTAGGCCATTTGGCCCATCGAGTCTGCTTCTCCACTCAATGAGATCATGGCTGATCTGATAATCCTCAACTCCACTTTCCTGCCTTTTCCCTATAACCCTTGATTCCCTTACTAATTAAAAATCTGTCTGCCTCAGCCTTGAATATACTTAATGATCAAGCCTCTACAGCCCTCTGCAGTAAAGAACTCCACAGATTGACTACCCTCTGAGAGAAGAAATTCCTCCTCATCTCTGTCTTAAATGGGTGACCCGTTACTCTGAGATTCTGCCCTCTGGTCCTAGATTCCCACAAGGGGAAACAACCTCTCAGCATCTACCCTGTCAAACGCTCTAAGAATCTTTTATGTTTTAATGAGGTCGCCTCTTATTCTTCTAAACTCCAATGAGTACAGGCTCAACCTACTCAACTTCTCATAAGAAAATCCCTCCATACCCAGGATCAACCTAGTGAACCTTCTCTGGACAGCCTCTATTATCAATGTATTTTTCCTTAGATAAAGGGATCAAAAGTGTTCACAGTATTCTAGGTGTGGTCTAACTAATGCCTTGTATAGTTTTAGCAAGACTTCCCTATTTTTATACTCCATTCCCTTTGAAATAAAGGCCAACATTGCATTTGCCTTCCTTATTACCTGCTGAACTTGTATGCTAGCTTTTTGGGATTCATGCACGAGGACTCCCAAATCCCTCTGTGCTGCAGCTTTCTGCAGTCTTTCTCCATTTAAGTAATATTCCGCTCCTCTATTCTTCCTGCCAAAGTGCATAACCTCACATTTTCCCACATTATATTCCATCTGCCAAGTTTTTGCCCACTCACTTAACCTGTCTATATCCCTCTGTAGAGGCTTCGTGTCATCCCCACCACTTGCCTTCATTTTTGTGTCATCCGCAAACTTGGCGATTCACTTTCCTCAACCAAGTCATTAATATATATTGAAAATAATCGTGGCCCAGCACTGATTCCTGTGGCACTCCACTAGGTTGCCATCCTGAAAATGCTCCCCTTATCCCAACTCTCTGTCTTCTATTAATTAGCCAATCCTCTATCCATGCTAAAATACTACCCTCAACACCAATGGCTCTTGTCTTTTTAACTAGCCTTGTGTGCGGTACCTTATCGAACGCCTTTTGGAAATCCAAATATATTACATCTACTGGTTCCCCTTTGTCTATCCTGCTTGTTACATCCTCAAAGAATTCTAATAAATTTGCCATGCATGATTTCCCCTTCATGAAGCCATGTTGACTCTGCCTGATTATATTATGCATTTCTAAATGCTCTGCTATTACATCCTTTATAATAGATTCTAACATTTTCCCAATGATGGATGTTAAGCTAACTGACCTGTTTTTTCTCTTCCTCCCTTTTTGAATAAGGGTGTTATCTTGGCAGTTTTCTAAGCCTCTGGGACTTTTCCAGAATCTTAGGATTCTTGAAAGATTACTTCCAGTGCATCCACTATCTCTGTAGCTACTTTCTTTAATACCCTAGGATGCAACCTATCAGGTCCAGAGGACTTACTGGCCTTTAGCCCCATTAGTTTCCCTAGTACTTTTTCCCTAGTGATGATTATTGTATTTATTTCCTCTCCCTCCCTTTTGTCCCTTGGCTATTTAGTATTTTTGGAATGTTATTGGTGTCTTCTACCATGAAGACTGATGCAACGTATTTATTCAACTCCTCTGTCATTCCCTGGTTCCCCATTATTATTTCCCCAACCTCATTCTGTAAGGGGCCTTTGTTCTCTTTGGCCTCTCCCTTCCTTTATATATTTAAGAAGCCCTTACTGTCTGTTTTTATATTACTTACTAGTTTACCTTTAAGGTTTATTTCCTCCCTCTTTATAACTTTTTTGGTCATCTTTTGTTGGTTTTTAAAAACTTTCCCAATCCTCTGGTTTACCACTAATTCTTGCCAAAATCCTTAACTTCCTTGGTTAACCATGGTTGGTTCATCCCCTTCCTAGAATCCTTCTTCCTCACTAGGATATATCTTTGTTGTGAATCATGAACTATTTTCTTAAATGTCTGCCATTGTTCATCAACTGTCTTTTCTGCTAAACTCCTTTCCCAGTCCACTTCCTCCAACCCTGCCCTAAATCCTGTGTAATTACCCTTACTTAAGTTTAGCACAGTTGTTTCCGACTCAAGTTTCTCATTCTCAAATTGAATGCTAATTCCGACTGTTTCCTAGGGGATCTTTTACTCTAAGATCATTTATTAAACCTGCGTCATTACACATTACCAGAGCTAAAATAGCCTGACCCCTGGTTGGATCCACAACATATTGTTTTAGGACACTATCTCAAATACATCTTATGAATTCTTGTTCGTGGCTACCTCTGTTTATTTGATTCGCCCAGTCTACATGAAGATTAAAGTCACCCATGATTAATGTACTGCCTTTTTAACATGCCCTCATTATCTCCTGATTTATTCTCTGTCCTACAATGTAGCTGTTGCTTTGGGGCCTATAGACTACTCCCGCAAGTGCCTTCTTCCCCTTGTCATTTCTTACCTCCATCCATCCTTTAATCCAAGATCATTTCTTGCTATCGTATTTATTCCATCTCGTACTAACAAAGCTACCCCACCACACTCTCCTTCCTGCCTGCCCTTTCAAAAAGTCACATTCCCCTGAATATTTAGTTCCCAGCTTTGATCTCCTTGTAGCTATGTCTCCGTAATGGCTATAAGATCATACCCATTAACCTCTATTTGTGCCGTTATTTCATTTATTTTGTTCTGAATACTATGTGCATTTAAGTAAAGAGCTATTAATTTTGTCTTTGTATCATTTTTCCCCTTTTGACCCTATCTGCTGCTTTTTTTAATATTTGTACACTCTGTCCCTTCCTGTCACTCTCTGGGTATCATTACCTAAATAGCTGCTCTGCAACGCTGCCATATCGTTTTGCTTTCCCTCCTCTCCTCTATTTAGTTTAAAATGCTCTCTACAGCGCTCATTATTCGATTTTCCAGGACTCTGGCCCCGGCATGGTTCAAGTGAAGTCTACCCCACTGGAACAGCTCTCTTCTACCCCAGTGCTGCCACCAGTGCCCCATGAATTGAAATCCATTGCTTCCACGCATTTAATTCCTTGACTTTATTTACCTTATGCCAGTTTGCCCTGACTCCAATAGTAATCCTGAGATTATTACTTTGGAGGTTTTACTTTTTAATTTAGCTCCAAACTGTTCAAATTCTTTCAGCAGGACCTCCTTTCTAGTTCTATCAATGTCGTTGGTACCAAAATGGATGACGACATCTGGATCCCTCCCCATCTACTTCAAGTTCCTCCCCAGCTCTGAGGAGATCTCCTTAACCCTGGCAGACAGCACAGCCTCTGGGATGCATGCTCATGGCTGCAGAAAACAGTATCTATCCCCCTAATTATACTGTCCCCTACCACTACTACATTTCTATTTCCTCCTCCCACTCGTATGGCTCCCTGAACCATGGTGCAGTGGTCAGCTCGCTCATCCTGTCTGCAGTCCCTGCTCACGTCCACACAGCTTGCAAGAACCTCAGACCTGTTGGACAGTTGCAGGGTCTGAGGCTCCTCGAATGTTGCTCCTGGGTCCCTATACCTGCCTCACCTGCAGTCACACTCTCCCGTTCCTGATCACAGACCAAATTTGAATTACCTAATCTGAGTGGTGTGACCACCTCCTGAGCAACGTGTCCAGGTAACATTCTCCCTCACTGATGCAGCGCAATGTCTGCAGCTCGGACTCCAGCTCCTCAACTTGGATCCAAAGTTCCTTGAGCTGCAAACAATTAATTACTGTAGTATCTCTGCTCTTTATACCTGAAGAATCCCACACTCTTTACACTTTATTGTAATTAATTTCTTTTATACCACTATCAATCTTATACATAACAAATTATTTTTAAGGAAGAGAAAATAAAGACTAAAGACGTAAAGAAAAATTAAAGACATTAATTTTACTTTAAAAACTAGAAATACCATTCCTACTCGCCAATCAGCTGTTCTCCGTGCTCTTTTTTAAATGAAGTCTCACCACTCTTTTTAAATGAAACCTCCGTGCTCTTTTTAAAATTAAATCTCCCCGCTCTCTGCGCTTTTTTTAAAATGAAGCCTCCCTGTACTCAACACTCTTTTTAAAATTAAGTCTCCCCACTCTCCGCGCTCTTTTTAAAATGAGGCCTCCCTGCTCTTTGCATTCTTTTTAAAAATGAAGTCTCCCCTCACTCTGTGCTCTTTTTAAAATGAAGTCTCCCCACACTCTGTGCTCTTTTTAAAATGAAGTCTCCCCTCACTCCGTGCTCTTTTTCAAATGAAGTCTCCCTACTCTCCATGCTCTTTTTAAGAATGAAGTCTCCCTGCTGCCCCCATTCTTTTTAAAATGAAGTCTCTGCACTCTTTTTAAAGAAAATTAAACTAAACTAAAATATAACTGGATTTAGAACTGGAGTAGAACAAAAATCTAACTGAGCCTTGGACATATTCAATGGCCCAGCCTCCACTGTTCTCCGGGAAAGGGAATTCCAAAGACTAACAATCCTCTGAGAGAAAAAAATTGTCCTCGTCTCTGTCTTAAATGGGAGACCCCTTATTTTTAAGTGTCCCATAGTTCTAGACTCCCACGCACATCCTCCCAGCATCCACACTGTCAAGTCCCTTCTGGATCTTATATGTTTCAATAAGATCACCCCATTCATATAAACTCCAATTGGTATAGGTCCAATCAGCTCAACCTCCTTCATCCCAGTGAACATTTTCTGAACTGCTGCTAATGCGATTATATTCTTTCTTATGTAAGGAGACCAAAATTACACACAGTTAAATGTGGTCGAAGGCCCTGTAGAACTGTAGCAACAGTCCCCTAATTTTATAATAAATTCCCCTTGCAGTAACCACCAGCTTTACATTTGCCTTCCTAATCACTTGCTGTACCTGCATACTAACCTGTTATGATTCATGTACCAGAACCCCAGATCCCTCTGTACCATGAAGTTCTGCAGTATCTCTTCATTCAAATAATATACTGCTTTTCTATTCTTCCTGCCAAAGATGACAAGTTCACATTTTCCCACATTTTATTGCATATGCCGACTTTTTGCTTACTCAGTTAATCCATCAAAATCCCTTTGTAGACTCCTTATGTCCTCTTGACAACCTACTTTCCTACCGACCTTTGTGGCGTCAGCAAATTTAGACACCATACATTTGGCCCCTTCATCTTAGTCATTGATGTAGATTGTAAGTAATTGAGGCCTGATCCCTGTGGCACTCCACTAGAAACAGCTTTCCAATCCAAAACTAATCATTTATCCTACTCTCTGCTTCCTGTTCACTAATCAATCCTCTATCTATGCTAATATGTTACCGCCTACACCATGAGGTCTTATTTTATGCAGTAAACTTTGTTGTGGTACCTAATCAAATGCCCTTTGGAAATGTAAGTACACCTCATCTACAGGTTCTCCTTTATCCACCTTGATTGTTGCTTCCCAAAGTATGTCTAATAAATTAGTCAAACATGATTGCACTTCACAGAAGTATATTGATTCTACCTTATTGTATTATGGTTTTCTAAATGTCCTGCTATTACCTTCTTAATTACCTTCTTAATAGATTCTAGCATTTCGCCTGTGACAGGTGTTAGGCTGCTATGGCACAGTGGATGGTAAATGCTGAGCTGCTCAAATCCCTGAGGGAAACATTTGTGGTTCATCGTTTGTAAGGGCTATATTCTGTAACCGTGAGGAGCAAGGAAGAGGGCCCTAGAGTAATTGATATTATTTGATATTAAGTATCTTTCAAAAGGTTTAATTTAATTTAAAAAGCTAAGTCATGGCAGGAGAGCTGAAAGCCGTGGTGTGCCCCTCCTGCTCTATGTGGGAAGCCAGGAACATTTCCAGTGCCCAGGACCAGCATGTGTGTGGAAGTGTCTCCAGCTGCAGCTCCTGGAAGCCCGGGTTTCGGAGCTGGAGCGGCGGCTTGGGACACTGCGGAGCATCCGTGAGGCGGAGAGCATCGTGGATAGCATGTATATAGTGGTGGTCACAACGCCGGCTAAGAGTCCACAGGCAGGAAGGGAATGGGTGACCACCAGGCAGAGCAAGAGGACCAAGCAGACAGTGCAGGAATCTCCTGTGGTTATTCTCCTGCAAAACAGACATACTGCTTTGGATGCTGTTGGGGGGAATGGCCTCTCAGGGGAAAGCAGTATCGGCCAAACTCGTTGCGCCACAGTTGGCTCTGCTGCATAGGGGAGGAGTAAAAAGTGTGAGATTGCAATAGTTATAGGGGATTCAATTGTAAAGGGAATAGATTGGCGTTTCTGTGGCCGCAAATGAGACTCTAGGATGGTATGTTGCCTCCCTGGTGCTAGGGTCAAGGATATCTCAGAGCGGCTACAAGACATTCTGAAGGGGGAGGGTGGACAGCCAGTGGTCGTGATACACATTGGTATAAATGACATAGGTAAAAAAAGGGATGAGGTCCTAAAAGCAGAATATAGGGAGTTATGAAGTAAGTTGAAAAGTAGGACCTCAAAGGTAGTGATCTCAGGATTACTACCAGTGCCATGTGCTAGTGAGAGTAGAAATAGCAGGATATATCGGATGAATACACGGCTGAAGATATGGTGTGAGGAGGAGGGTTTCAGATTCCTGGGACATTGGGACCATTTCTGGGGGAGGTGGGACCAGTACAAACTGGGCGGGTTACTCCTGAGCAGGACTGGAACTGATGTCCTAGGAGGAATATTTGTGAGAGTAGTTAGGGAGGGTTTAAACTAAAATGACAAGGGGATGGGAACCTATTCAAGGAGTCAGAGGAGGGAGAATCAAGGACAAGAACAAAAGACAGGGGAATCAGAAAAGTAGGCAGAGAAATCAAGGGCAAGAGTCAAACAGGGCCTCAGTGAAAAATAGTGGGAACAGGACAAGTAATGTTAAAAAGACAAGCCTTAAGGCTTTGTGCCTTAACACGAGGAGCATTCGCAATAACGTGGATGAATTAACCGCGCAAATAAATGTAAACAGTTATGATATAGTTGGGATTACGGAGACATGGCTGCAGGGTGACCAGTGATGGGAACTGAACATCCAGGGGTATTCAGTATTTCGGAAGGACAGACAAAAAGGAAAAGATGGTGGAGTTGCATTGCTGGTTAAAGAGGAAATTAACGCAATAGTGAGGAAAGATATTAGCTCCGATGACGTGGAATCTTTATCGATAGAGCTGAGAAACACTAAGGGGAAAAAAATGTTAGTGGGGGTTGTATATAGACCCCACAAACTGTAGTGGTGATGTTGGAAATGGCGTTGAACAGGAAATTAGAGATGCATGCAGTAAAGGAATATCTGTAATTATGGGTGACTTTAATCTGCATATCGATGGGCAAATCAAATTAGTAACAATACCGTAGAGGAGGAATTCTTGGAGTGTATACGGGATGTTTCTCTGGACCAATACGTTGAGGAACCAACTAGAGAACAGACCATTCTAGACTGGGTATTGTGTAATGTGAAAGGAATAATTAGCAATCTATTTGTGCAAGGCCCTTTGGGGATGAGCGACTATAATATGATAGAATTCTTCATCAAGATGGAGAGTGACGTGGTTGATTCTGAGACTAGGGTCTTGAATCTTAATAAAGGAAACTACAAGGGTATGAGATGCGAGTTGGCTATGATGGATTGGGAAACGTTACTTAAAAGGATGATGGTGGATAGGCAATGGCAAACATTCAGAGCACACGGGTGAACGGCGACAATTGCTTATTCCTGTCTGGCGCAGAAGTAACATAGGAAAGGTGGCCAAACCATGGTTTACAAAGGAAATTAGAGATAGTATTAGATCTAGATCTAAGGAAGAGGCATACAAATTGGCCAGAAAAAACAACAGACCTGAGGATTGGGAGCACTTTAGAATTCAGTAAAGGAGGACCAAGGGATTGATTAAGAAGGGGAAAATAGAGTGCTAGAGTAAGCTTGCAGGGAACATAAAAACTGACTAAAAGTTTCTGTAATTGTGTGAAGAGAAAAAGATTGGTCCTTTACAGTCTGAAACAGGGGAATTTATAATGGGGAACAAAGAAATGACTGACCAAATAAATATATACTTTGGTCCTGTCTTCACAAAGGAGGACATAAATAACACACCAGAAATGTTGGGGAACACAGGGTTTAGTGAGAGGGAGGAACTGAAAGAAATCAGTATTAGTAGGGAAATGGCGTTGGAGAAATTGATGGGATTGAAGGCCGATGAATCCCCAGGGCCTAATAATCTACATCCCAGAGTACTTAAGGAAGTGGCCCTAGAAATAGTGGATGCATTGGTGGTCATCTTCCGAGATTCTATAGACCCTGGAACTGTTCCTACAGGTTGGAGGGTAGTTAATGTAACCCCACTATTTAAAAAGGGAGGTAGAGAGAAAACGGAATTACGACCAGTCAGCCTGACGTTGGTAGTGGGGAAAATTTTCGAGTCCATTATAGAAGATTTGATAGCTAAGCACTTGGAAAACAGTGGCAGAGCATGGATTTACGAAACGAAAATCATGCTTGACAATCTACTGGAATTTTTCGGGGATGTAACTAGTATAGTTGTGAGGGGGAGCCGGTGGATGCGGTTTATTTGGACTTTCAGAAGGCTTTTGACAAAGTCCCACATAAGAGATTAGCGTGTAAAATTAAAGCGCATGGGATTGGGGGTAGTGTATTGAGATGAATAGAAAACTGGTTGACAGATAGGAAACAAAGAATAGGAATAAATGGGTCTTTTTCCGAATGGCAGACAGTGACCAGTGGGTACTGCAGGGATGGGTGCTGGGACCCCAGCTATTCACAATATATATTAATGATTTAGATGAGGGAGCTAAATGTAATATCTCCAAATTTGCAAATGACACAAAGCTGGGAGGGAGGGTGAGCTGGGAGGGAGGGTGAGCTGTGAGGAGGATGCAGAAATGCTTCAGTGTGATTTGGACAAGCTGAGTGAGTGGGCAAATGCATGGCAGATGCAGTATAATGTGGATAAGTGTGAGGTTATCCACTTTGGTAGCAAAAACCATGAATGGCTATAAATTGAGAGAGGGAAATGTGCAACGAGATCAGGGCATCCTTGTACACCAGTCGCTGAATTTAAGCATGCAGGTGCAGCAGGCGGTAAAGAAGGCAAATGGTATGTTGGCCTTCATAGCCAGAGGATTCAAGTATAGGAGCAGGGATGTCTTGCTGCAATTATACAGGGCCTTGGTGAGGCCACACCTGGAATATTGTGTGCCGTTTTGGTCTCCTTGTCTGAGGAGGGATGTTTTTGCTATCGAGGGAGTGCAGTGAAAGTCTACCAGACTGATTCCTGGGATGGCTGGACTGACATATGAGGTGAGATTGAGTCGGTGAGGGTTATATTCGCTGGAGTTCATAAGATTATGGGGGATTCATAGAAAGCTATAAAATTCTAACAGGACTAGACAGGGTAAATGCAGGAAGGATGTTCCAGATGGTGGGGGAGCCCAGAACCAGGGGTCACCCACAGTCTGAAGATACATGGTAGACCATTTAGGACTGAGATGAGGAGAAATTTCTTCACCCAGCGAGTGGTGAGCCTGTGGAATTCGTTACCACAGAAAGTAGTTGAGACCAAAGTATTATATGTTTTCAAGAAGGAGTTAGATATGGCTCTTGGGGTGAAAGGGATCAAAGGATATGGGGAGAAAACGGGAGCAGGCTATTGAGTTGGATGATCAGCCATGATTATAATGAATGGTGGACCAGGCTCGAAGGGCAGAATGGCCTGCTCCTATTTTCTATGTTTCTATGAAACAGCTGCCACAACTGTTTTGCAATTTGTTTTTTTATTTCAAGATGCATGCCTTGAATTCAGTAGAAATAAGTCCACCAAGTCTTAGAGGTTTTTTACAAAACTAAATTAAACATTTATTAATAAAAAAAAATGATTTTAGGCACATACATAGGTCTACAAATTACTACTATGATAACTCCTAGCTCCCCTAATTAATCTAACTCCCAGTTACACCTCCGTCAAGGCAACAGTAAAACAACATAGATTTCAGCAGACCCAGACAAAGCTGGATGGTGATATTTAAAATGAACTCTCTTAGCTTCGGTTCCTGGAAACAGCAATTTGGTACAAAGAGGCTGGAGGCTTTTCACTCTTGTTAGATCTTAGAGTGCCTTCTTTCCTTACACATAACCTCACCTTCTTTCCACAGGTTTCTCCCTTTTTAATGTAAATCTCATTGTTCCAATATGTCTTTGCAACTTTACTTTCCCCATAATATAAATCTTCCATAGTACTCATACTATCAGTAACCTTTGGGAAAAATAAACACATTTTTAGCACTTTTAGTGATTGCTTTAATTTCCTCCCTCCCTTTTACCTCAACTATCCTTGGGATTTTTTATGTGTCTTCTACAGCGCATACAGATACACAATACCTGTTCAACACTTCAGCTATTTCCTTGTTTCCCATTATTAATTCCCGAGTCTTGCCCTGGATCAATGTTGACTTTAATTATTCATCTCCTTTTTAACTACTTGTAGAAACGCTATTTGTCTTTTTAAAAATATTTCTAGCTAGCTTTCTCTCATACTCTAATTTCTCCTTCCTTAATTTTTTTTTAGTCATTCTTTGCTGGTTTCTCAAATCTTCTGACCTACCGCTAATGTTGGCTAAATTGTATGCTTTTTCTTTCATAGAGTTATAGAGGTCTACAGCACAGAAAAAGACCCTTTGGCCCATTGAGTCTGCGCTGGTCAAATAATTACCTGACTATTCCAGTCCCATTTCCAGCACTAGGCCCATAGCCTTGTATACCATGGCATCACAAGTGCACATCTAAATACTTCTTAAATGTTATGAGGGTATCTGCCTCCACCACCCTTTCAGGCAGTGAGTTCCAGATTCCCACCATCCTCTGGGTGAAAAAAATTCTTCCTCATATCCCCTCTAAATCTCCTGTCCCTTACCTTAGACCTATGCCCCCTGGTTATTGATCCCTTCACCAAGGGGAAAAGTTCCTTCCTGTCTACCCTATCTATGCCCCTCATAATTTTATACACCTCAATCATGTCCCCCCTCAATCTCCCCTACTCCAAGGAAAATAACCCCAGTGAATACAATCGCTCCTCATATCTAAAACCCTCCAGTCCAGGCAACATCCTGGTAAATCTCCTTTGCACTCTCTCTAGTGCACTCACATCCTTCAAAAAATGCGGATTCCATAATTGCACGCAATAATCTTGCTGTGGCCTAATCAGCGTTTTATACAGTTCCAGCATAACCTCCTTGCTCTTATATTCTGTGCCTCGGCTAATAAAGGCAAGTATCCCATATGCCCTCTTAACTATCTTATCTACCTATCCCATTACCTTAAGGGAACAGTGAACGTGCACACCAAGGTACCCCGATCCTCGGTGCTTCCCGGGGTCCTACTATTCATTGTGTATTCCCGTGCCTTGTTTGTCCTGCCCAAGTGCATCACCTCATACTTATCTGTATAAATTCCATTTGCCACTGATCAGCCCATCTGACCAGCCCGTCCATATTCTCCTGTAATCTAATCCTCACTATTTCCCACCCCATCAATTTTCGTGTCATCCGCGAACTTACTGATCAACCCTCCTACATTCAAATCTAAATCGTTTATATATACCACAAACAGCAAGGGACCCAACACCGATCCCTGTAGAGCCCCACTGTACACAGGCATCCAGTCACAAAAACCCCTTGACCATCACCCTCTGCTTCCTGCCACTCGGCCAATTCTGGATCCAATTTGCCAAATTGCCTTGGATCCCATGAGCTCTTACCTTTGTTATCAGTCTCCCATGCGGGTCCTTATCAAAAGCCTTGCTGAAGTCCAAGTAGACTACGTCAAATGCATTGCCCTCATCTGTACACCTGGTCACCTCTTCAAAAAAAATCAATCAAATTGGTGAGACATGACCTCCCCTTAATAAATACATGCTGACTGTCCTCAATTAATCCCTGCCTCTCCAAGTGTAGATTAATTCCATCCCTCAGAGTTGCTTCCAATAGTTTCCCCACCACTGAGGTTTAGACTGATTGGCCTGTAGTTCCCTGGTCTATCCCTTCCTCCCTTCTTGAATAATGGTACCGCATTGGCTGTCCTTCAGTTTTCTGGCACCTCTCCTGTGGTCAACGAGGTATTGAAAATTATTGCCAGCGCCCCTGCTATCTCCTCCCTTGTCTCACTCAACAGCCTGGGATACATTTCATCCAGGCCTGAAGATTTATCTACATTTAATCCTGCCAGACCACTTAGAATAGAACCTCCTCCCTTTCTATGCTAATTTAAAAAATTATATCACAGTCCTTCTGCCTGACCTCCATAACCATGTCGTCCCTCTCACTTGTGAACACCGACAGTTTCAGTTGATACTATCCTTAACTTCCTTGGTTAGCCATGGATGGTGCATCCTCATAGAGTATTTCTTTCTTAAAGGAATATATCTTTGCTGAAATTGCAAAGTATCTCCTTTCATGTTTGTCACTGATTCTCTACTGTCCTACCTTTTAACATATTTTCCTAGTTCACTTTAACCAACTCTGTCCTCATACTGTTGTAATTGCCTTTATTTAGTTTTAAGAAATTTAATTTTAATTCTAAGACTAGTCTTAGACACACAATTCTCATCCTCAAATTGAATGTGAAATTCTATCATGTTATAATCACTGTTGTCTAGAGGCTTCTTTACGATGAAATCATTAATTAATTCTGGCTCATTGCACAGTACGAGGTCTAAGATAACCTGTTCCCTGTTTGGCAGTAGAAGCTCCTACTCGAAAAAATTGTCTCAAATGTGCTCTATGAATTCATCTTCCTTTGCCAGTCTGATTTGTCCAATCCATATGAAGATTAAAATCATCCATGATTATTACAATGTCTTTCTTACAAGACCCCATTAATTTTTCCTGTCTACTCTGTCAGAGTGTTAGTGTAGCTAATATTAGGGGACCTATAAGCTACTTCCACAAGTGACTTCTTAGCTTTGCTGTTTCTTATCTCTATCCAAACCGAGTATACATTGATCTTCTGAATGAAGTCATCTCTCACTACTGTACTAATGTCTGTTTTCTAGCCTAGTTTCCCAGTTCAGTTCAGCTAGCTCGGCTTTCATCCCCACATAGTTGCCCTTATTTAAGTTTGAGATGCTAGTCTTAGACCCGCTCTTCTCCTTTTCAAACTGAATGTAAAAATCAATCATATTGTGGTCGCTGCTGAGTACGGGTGCCTTTACTCTGAGGTCATTAATTAATCCTGTCACAATACACAATACCAAGTCTAATATAACCTGCTCTCTGGTTGGTTCCAGAACATGTTGCTCTAAGAAGCTATCTTAAAAGCATTCTAAGAACTGCTCATCCAGGTTACAACTGTCAATCTGATTTTTCCAGTTTATGTAGATTAAAATCACCCATGATTATTGCTGTCCCTTTATCACAAGCACACAATATTTTCTCTTGAATACTTTGTCCTACTGTGGCTACTGTTAGGGGGCCTGTAGACCACTCCCACTAATGACTTTTCCCCCAACTATTCCTCATTTCCACTCAAACTGATTCTACATCCTGTTCTCCTGAACCAAGGTCATCTTTAACTATTGCACCAATGCCCTCTTTGACTAACAGTGCTACCCCTCCACCTTTACCTAGCTTCCTATGCTTCTTGAATGTCTTGTACCCGTCAATATTAAGGACCCAATCTTTGTTGTCCTGCAGCCACGCCTCCATAATTATTATCAGATCATATTTATTTACTTCACTGTGGGCTGTCAATTCATTTACTTTGTTATGAATGCTATGTGCATTCAGATAGAGAGCGTTTGGTTTTGCCTTCTTGTTACCTTTGTAATATCTAGTCATGACTGTTGAATTATTCTTAGGTTTTTTTTCTCTCTGTCTCTTCCTGCCATTCTCTGACCCTCATTTCTCATATTACTATTTTGCTCTATTGTCTTGACTCTACACTTGAATTGCTACCTATACCCAAACTTGATCCCTCACCCCTCTTGTTTAGTTTAAAGCTCTCTCTACTTCCCTAGTTATGCAATTTGTGAGGATACTCGTCCCAGCACGGTTCAGGTGTAAAGCGTCCCACTGGTACAGCCACCACTTTCCCCAGTGCTGATGCTAGTGCACCACCAATCTGAACCCACTTCCCTCACACCAGTCTTTGAGCCACGCATTCATCTCTAATTTTATTTACCCTATGCCACTTTTCACATGGCTCAGCTGAAGAGATGTTACACTCTCCGATCCCGCAATGACCAAACGAGACTCAAGCTTCCTTTTAGTTGTTGTTATAGTAAATATGAAAAGGGCGGGTCAGGTCTGGGAGCCCCAAAGCTGTTGCAGTAGCAAGCCGCTATTTAATCTCAGCATACGCTCTCTCACACTCTGGGGTCCAGTCAAGGTCTTGTAAGCATTCCTTACATGGTTGCCCTCCCTTGATTAATTCTTGCATCAGTCTTACTTTTTGTAGCTTGCAGGCACATTAATATAGTCAGTAATACATCTGTTTAGCCTTTTCCCAGCTTTCCCTTTACCTGTATCCATCTTGTGATAAATTGTTGTTCAGTATTGTTTCTCCTTACCCTTCAATTGCCTCAACTACAGATTCCGAACAGCTTTACCTCTAAGGTTTTTATTTCCTGACTACCATCATCCTAAGATTCTCTTCAGGTCAGTTTCTTTATTGTTTTGATCATTTTAAATGTTTCCTTACTCTTTAGGCCATATTAACTATTCCATGTCAACGGGGATCTCTGTCTCTAGATCTTTGCTAATCTACCCCTGTGCGGTTCCAATAACTCAGTTGATGGCCAGATTATCAAATTCATTTCCCTTAAAACAGCTTGTATACAGTGTCCTCTTTTCCTAACTAGTTCTCCTACCCTTAATCCTTTCCTCATACCATTTTACACGTGCAGTAGCTACCATCTTATCTTGTTCAGGTTGCCTGGAGAGACTTTGGAGTCCAATAAAGTATTCTCATAACAGTTTTAAAACAGAACTTAGGCATTGACATGTTTTGCATCCTTACCTTCTTCTGAAATGACTTTTTATTGCCTCAGAAGTAACCCACTAAATTGTGTCTGACCCCTTTCTTAAAATTATCGCAGATTCATTAACACGGCCAAAAATTGGATTTCTGTCAAACTTGAGCTTAACTTTATATTTTGGGAACAGACTGACAAATACAAAAAGCTTGCAGCATTTGAATTAGTGTCAATTGTTGTCAAACCTTTTAAAATAAAAATTCCCTTTTGAGAACTTTATCAGGAACGAAATTACAATTTTTTAAACTTTGTAAGAACTGTAATTTACACAATCAAAATTAAAACTACCTCTTTCTCATGTGCATTGATTTGTATCCAGATCTTCTTCTTATCGTGTCCATGGACAGTCTATACATGGCCCAGCCAGAACTGGACACATTTTTGCACCCTGTTGTTTGAATTCGGACACATTTTTGCACCTTGTTGTTGAATTCGGCAAGATCTGCAACAGTGCAGGGTTCCTCTAGCGGTAGGCATTGCAGGAGATGTTGCATAGTCTGTGGCTCAGTTACATATTCAGAAGTTGTCGGGCTGGTTGTATATCCCCACTTGCTTAGTGACGCCTTTGAAAAACCTACACCAGTCCTAAGTCTGTTAAGGCACTTCCAGGTTGCCCAGTTGCAATTAGCACCTGAGGGAAGGCTTTCATCTGGTAGAATTTCCATCGCTGGGGGTTGTTCGAGATTGACGAACCAGTCTTTCCAAATGGCGATGCGGGCTTCAGATGGAGTTGATTGTAACGGAACAACACTGTTCATGAAGCTCTTCCTTCACTTTAGGTAGCTGGGCGTAGGTGTATGACCATGTACAGGGTGCCTTTCACCTGATGTTTGACGGAGTCGCTCTTTCTTGCTGGCTACCGTTCTTCTTATATCCGGGGGAGCGATACCCACCAGGATATATAGGCTGTTGGTGTTTGTTGGTTTTAAACAACCTGTGATAAGTCGGCAGCTTGCATTCAGAACGGCATCCATCTTCTAGGCATGAGTAGATCTTTCCCATGCAGGCAGGTGTATTCAGCAGTGGAATAGCAAAGAGCAAGTGCACTGGTTCGCAATGTTTTTGAGCTTGCTCCCCATTTTGTGTTAGTGAGCCTATTCAGGATGTTGTTTCGTGCGCTCACTTTTGCCTTTGTCTTTTCATGTATCCAGATTAAATTTCCCATTTATTTACCGACACATTCTTTATCTTAGATAGCATCCTAGTTATTCAAAAGTAACCTTCTAAAGTACACTGCACGTTGCATCTCAAGATTGTTCCAAATTCAAATTACAGTGCTGCTGGAATGCAGATTTCATATTTAATTCATCCCTTCAAAAGAAACCTGTTTTTATCCATTGGAACCACCTAGACCATGTGTTTATGCCTTTTGGTTTTCCTAGAATCCTTTTGAATTTCCCGTGATTTTTTTCTCAGAATTTTAGAATGCCAGCTCGTCTGTATCAATCCCAATCAGCTTAGAAACTGGTGATAAGGGTCTGCAAAGGGGTGGTACAAAGGTTGGTTCATCTCAAACAAAGGCAAACCCCGCTTTATCTTTACAATACCTTCAAATTGCGATTTTTGTCAGAAATCTCAACTCAAACCTTATACTCAAAGCTTTGGAATGTTTGAGTACACCTTTCCTTTAATCTAATATGGGGCTTTCGACTCTAAAGTGCTGAACTACACACACAAGTGACAATTTGGGGAAGAAAACACATTAAAACTCACATACAAATGCTTCCTTGCACACAAACACACATATAAAGGCATGTATTTATATTCCTATAATATTGAACTTAACAAATTAAAACTCTCATACCCTAAACAAGACTTCAAGTAGCAGTGAGGGGAATAAAGGGATCTCGGAGGCTCCACCTATAGGGACAATCAAACTGACTGAAGCTCATATTTTCTTGAGGAGCAGGCCTTGGCTTTGCCCTGAGCAGGTACCAGCCGCTGGGGCTGATGCCTGTCAGGGAGGAGTCACCGCGGGATCTACACTGTCTCTCCTCTGTTTGTTCTGCTGCTGGCAGAGGCTTGCAAGGCCCCAGCTCTGGGCCAGGCTTCCTGTATTCTTGGCTGGTTTGCCCCTTGGGAGCGGCTGGAACTGATGGGCAGTAACCCAGACTTTGGACTGAATAATACACTAGCGCACTAACGGCAGGAGTGTTCCAACCTCTGGGCCTGCTGTTGTTGCGCACCCGGTAAAGCGGTAATTCCTGCCAATTAGTGGCAAGGGTGGGTTACAGACTGTCATCCCACCCAATGAGTGCATGAGGTTGGATTGTCCGGTCTTTGAGGCTGCAGACCATGACCTGGAACGAGGTCAGCGCCAGCACCTTAAAGGGCCCCCTGGCACGAGACAGTGTCAGGTGACCCATCAGATGATCAATCAAGTGCAGCTACTGTACATAGTGAAGATTTGTGTATTTTCCATTCTGGCCAGGTGAGTCAAATTAAATTGTAGCTAATCTCTGCCAACCATCTCAATCTTCATAGGTGGCAGAATTTTTAAAAATTAGCAAGTCACTCACCTTTTGGCATTCAGGAGTTGTGTATTTATTACAAATTGCCATGCATAGATGTCTGTGCTATTGGAGCGGGGAGAAAAGACATTCTAGAAGAGGTAAAGTGGCCCCTAGATACGGTGAGGCCATCCTTAATGCTCTGCTGCATGCAGCATATGATAGACATGACCACCTCATGCTGAGCTCTGGGTAAAGGAGGCCAAGAATTCACCAAACCCCTTCTGTAGCAGTGGCAAGACGTACTATAGAAATTTTGCCATATTAAGGTATCACCTGGGTCCCTCAACTTATCATCACCCTCATCCTCAGAGGATTCGCCCCCATTTGGCATGTCATCATCCTCCAGGGCATCTCCTATTTGGAGATGGGGTGCACAGCAAACCATGACCATGAGGGACGCAAGCAAGAGGAGTAACATAACACACCTCAAGATCTGTGCAGGCATTGGAATTGCATCTTTAGGAGACCAATGGTTTTCTCCACTATGGCCCTGGTGCTGGCATGGCTCTCTGCATCAGGTCTGGGCACCTTCACAGATGTCATTTGCCATCCGTTCAGTAGCTAGCCCTTATCACCAGGTAGCCATCCCATCAAGGATTCAGGACTGGTGAAAAGGTCTGGAATCTGTGAGTTCCTAAGGCTGTATGAGTCGTGACTGCAGCCCGGGTACCTGGCACACGTCTGCATGACCCACTGATTATGGTCACACACCAGCTGTACATTGATCGAGTGAAACCCCTCTCTGTTTATGAAGGAGTATGGCTGTCCATCAGGAGCCTTAATGATACATGCGTGTAGTCAGTGCCTCCCTGTCCCTGGGGGAAACCTGCCCAAATCCTTGGGCTCTCTCCATTTGACTTTGGACATCCTACGTGAAGGAGATGTAATTCCCAGCCCTTTGGAGCATTGTATCTGTGAACACCTTGATGCAGTGGCATGCAGCTGGCTGTGTTATCCCAGTGAGGTCTCCACAGGCTGCCTGGAATGAGCCTGTTATGAGGAAGTAAAGCTTGACTATTACCTTCAAAGCAACGCAGCTGGATGTGTTAAAAGCAAAATACTGTGGATGCTGGAAATCTGAAATAAAGGCAGAAAATGCTGGAAAAACTCAGCAGGTCTGACAGCATCTGTGGGGGGAGAAACAGAGTTAACGTTTCGAGTCTGTATGACTTTTCTTCAGAGCTAAAGAGAAGCAGAAATGTGATGGAATTTATACTGTTTAAGGCAAGGTAGAGCAGGTAAAACAGGATAGGAGGTGAGCAAGGTGGGGGCTAAGGAGATGTCAAAGGCATAAGACAAAGGGAGTGTTAATAGTAGTGGTGAAGACGACAGGGTGCTGATACTGGCATAAAGGTAAGATAGCAGAATGTTAATGGCAGAACAAGGGTCGGCACTCTGTGAAAGAACAACATAGAAACAAGTGACAGATGGCCCTAACCACCACCCCCTCCCCCACAGGATTCTCCACCTGTCATGATTCTCACCCTGAAGGTGTATTCTTGTCTTCTGAATGTATTATAACAGGGAGTTGGGTTGTTAAGAACCTTAATTGGCTTCTGAATTGCAACTTAAATAATGCAGTGGGTTTCTGACTTTTTGACCCACATACCATATCATTGCAAACTGGCATGGTGACGTTGTAAAAGGCACCTGACCTCATCACATCCATAATGCACTCAGATCAGGGAGATGAGAGCACTGTGCGTGTGTGTGTGTGCACGCACGTGCAAAACTGGAGTCAATGGGAATCAGGGGGAACACTCTCCGCTTGTTGGAATCATACCTAGCACAAAGGAAGATGGTTGTGGTTGTTGGAGTCATCTTAGCTCCAGGACATCACTGTAGGAGTTTCTTGGGATAGTGTCCTCGGCCCAACCATCTTCAGCTGCTTCATCAATCATTTTCCTTCCAACTTAAGGTCGGAAGTGGGGATGTTCGCTGATGATTGCGTAATGTCCAGCACCCTTTGCAACTCCTCAGATGCTGAAGCAGTGCATGTCAAATTGCAGCAAGACCTGGACAATATCCAGGTTTGGGTTGACAAGTAGCAAGTTACATTCGCACCACACAGGTGCAAGGCAATGACCATCTCCAATGTGAGAATCTAACCATCACCTCTTGACGTTCAGTGGCATTACCATCACTGAATCCCACACGATCAACATCCTGGTGGTTACCATTGACCAAAACCTGACTTGGACTAGCCATATAAATACTGTGGCTAGGTCAGAGGCTAGGAATCGTGCAATGAGTAACTCACCTCCTGACTCCCCAAAGCCTGTCCGCTATCTACAAGGCACAAGTCAGGAGTGTGGTGGAATATTCCCCTTGCTTGCAGTTCCCACAACACTCAAGAAGCTTGACATCATCCAGGGCAAAGCAGCCTGCTTGACTGGCACCATATTGGCATGGATAGAAGACTGGCTGGCTAACAGGAGTGAAAGGGTTGTCTTCTGAGAAGAGGTTGGGTCTACGCTCATTGGAGTTCAGAAAAATGAGAGGTAATCTTATTGATACATATAGGATATTGTTGCAAATATCTCATTTGTGGTTCATGTTAATATTTTAGAGTTTTTTTAATTCTGGGAAGATCAACTTGATAAAAGTAAGGTAATTAAAATTCTGGGCTTTAGAGATTGCCAGAAATAAAAAAATGGCAGTTCAAAAGGTGACCCATGGTTATTTAGTAAAGTTACAAGAGATATAATTATAAAACAGCAGATAGACTTACTTAGCTAAAGAACTGGGGACATTGCGTCTGTAATCCTTGCAGTAATGGAAATCCAGAGAGATGTTTTTGTTTCGGGAGCTGGAGCTAATTTAGGTTAAAAGCATCCAGTGAACCTTGAAAGATTGTAAAACCCATTTACTTAATCAGTTCGAAGAAGAAATTATAAATGAGGGATAATCAGTTTGAGGACAGCCCAGTGCAGGCTACATTATTATGGAGATGGGTGGAACTTAGGGAGATTCATTGGTTTCAATTTATCAGAGTACTTGCTGAGAGAGGTTGTTGCAATTTGGACCTGGGTGTGGTTCATAGCACACTAAGAGATAACCGACGTAAATGACAGTTAGGTAGACCTGCACTGTAAGCAGAGTAAAAAAAGAACTTCATCATTGACTGCGTGAGATACAGGTAATGTTTAATGTCATTTTGAGTTTTGTGAAGGAACATAAACTGGAAGATTGCCTAGTTTGAAACTAGTGGAATAATCTTCAGTGGCCCTCACAGGGTCTTGTGTCAAAGAAAGCAATAAGTAGATTAGCTTGGAAGCATTGAAAATTGAAATTTTTACCTCTGCGAATAGCTGGAACTGAGAAGATTTCTCCAGCGGACTATGGCATACTTATAGGTAGGCCCTACAGAAGTTAATTTAAAATTGACGTGTCTTATAAGAGAATTCTTGGGGGAAGTAAGCAGTAAACCTGAGTGTATAACGTACGTTATCATAAGCTGTACTTGTATTTGCTTTGGTTAATTTATTCTATATAAAGTAAAATTTGTCTTTTGTTAAAAAAGTGAAATCTTGTGGCATAGTTCTGTTGGTTAAATCAAGTATTTTTATTTAAATGTTAACAGTCTCTAATAGTTGATATAAACATATAAGATTCTGAGGGGGCTTGTCAGGGTAGGTGCGGAGAGGACATTTCCCCTCGTGAGGGAATCTAGAACCAGGGGACACAGTTTTAAAAATAAGGTGTCTCCCATTTAAGGCATAGATAAGGAGGAATGTTTTCTCTCAGACGGTTGTTAGTCTTTGGAACTCTCTACCCCAGAAAGCAGTGGAGCCTGGATCATTGAATATATTGAAGGCTGAGTTAGACAGATTTTTATCCACAGGAAGGTCAAGGGTTTGGGGGCAGGCTGGAAAGTGGAGTGAAGGCCATGGTCAGATCAGCCATGATCTTGTAGCATGCTCAAGGAGCTGAATGGTCTACTCCTGCTTCTATTTTTTGTGTTCATTTGTCCTTATGCCTCCGAAATCCATGTTCAATTTTTCTGGAACTCCAGCTGGAATTTTCTGCTCTCGCCACTGGCAGAATCGTGGCAGTTGGGGGCACAAAATTTGGCATCATGGCAAAAGTCAGTTTTGCACTGGCAGAAAATAAGTTGGAATTCTCCCTTCCTAACTTTCATGGCAAGATAATGGCAGGTCAACTTTCCCGCTGTTCCATTGGGAAATGCATTTGTGTGCATTTCCATACCATGAATATTAATTGAAAATCCAGCTTGCTGGAATCACATTCTCCCACCAAATTAAGTGCCAGTGGATAATTAGTCCAGCTGGTTCATGACTGGATATTGGTGCTTGTGCACCTGTGGACCTTCGCTTCACTCATGACTTTGAGGTTTGGAGATGCAGCTTTCACCTACCTTTCACGGCGATGCTGCCACATCTTGCTGTTCTTCTGGTTCAGCACTCAGGCTGCTTAGTGCCAGGCAAGACCAGAGGATGGAGGGAGGCAAGATGGAAGCATGACTGGGAGCGGGGCATGGGGAACTGGAACACAGACGCATGATTGGGGGCGGGGTTTGGTAAAGGGTCAGGGGGCAGAATGTGAAGACAGTCCTGGGCTGAGGCCACACTAACGGGGGCAAAAGTAAAGACAGTCCTGGGCTCTGAGGGCCGTGCTAGAGCGCTTTGCATGGCACACATATCTTGGTCCAGGACCTGGGACAGGTAAGTCCGCTCTGGGCAGTGCAGGTCGTGCATAGCATGGTGCACAGTGCGTAGTCAGTAGTATAAACATTTTGATCCTGGGGGCTGTATTTGTACTGGGCAGCAGATGGCACAGTCACAGTCAGCGGAGACATCTGCAGCCTGTAAATTGGGAGTTGGTAAGTGGGAGGTGGGGGGTGGAAATGGATGGTCTCATGATGTGGAGGGGTCCCTGTAGCTCACAGTGTATGTGACCTTGAGAAGGGGAGGGGAAAGGTCAACATCTACAGTGAAGGGTTTTGGGGAAGGACAGGAATATCTACCACGATTACAATGGGCTCCACGGTTCAAGGGGGAGGCAGGGCAGTGATTGGAGGAATGGAAATTTGGAGGTTGTGAGGATGGAGGAAGATAGGAGGGATTTGGAGGGTATCTGGGGGAAGTTGGAAGCTGGTCTCAGACATGAATGTCAGCACAAACAAATCAACAGCCAGATCTAATGATGCGGTTGAAAAACAACTTTGGAAAAAGTCACCAGGGAGGGGTCTGAGGGCATGTGGGAGGAGTCGGCTACTGCACTTTTGGACTGATTGACGGGACACCCGAAAAATTCCTGGTTGAAGACATGGAGATCAAGGCTCAGCTGAGAGATGTTAAGATGTGTCAAATGCCAATTGAAAGTGTTTGGCACCTTAACTCATGGTGCCCATTCTTGCGAGAATCCAGTTGGGTTTAGGCCAATATTTGATTTGGTCAGATTGCTCAAATGTCTATCACAGAGGAATATAAAAAGGGAAGAAACAACCAACAATTAAAGGACCACAGCAGCAGGACATATGCAGCGTGCTCCAGACAAGCCAACAAATTATCGTTGGGATGTTCATGACTTAGAGGGCACAATGCTTGCAGTCATTAAATTAGTGCAAAGGTGGGCTACTGTATAGGCAAAAGAGGCAGCCTGACAGTACCCTGGTTGTGGGTAATAGTACTTGACTGTACTCACCCAGATCCAAGCCTCTTTGTAAATGCGCTGTCATGTCAGAGGGGGATACTCAGCCACCTGTGAACCTTCAGGATGTGCCTCAGCTGCAAGGGGTAACCTGGGGATGCCCTATATGGAGTGAGGACAGCCCACAGGCTTCACACTGGCTTCCTGACTTGTAAATGGGGAGAGATCATTGCAGGGGAAGGTACAATTATGTCACCAATCTATTTGCCTACAGATACAAGGAGGAGTGTGGAATGGAGGCTGCAGGCAACTCTGCCTTTTTGAGAGTTTGGATGTGACTGAGGAGGAGAAGAAGAGCCCATTGCCATCTGGCTCAGGGAAGAGCATCGCCCAGAGAAACATGAGCCAGCAAGGCCCCAGGAAGATCCACATGCTTTGGAGGCGGGACCAAATTCATGGAGGTGTTTGGCATAACCAAGGGTCTCTCACAAATGGAGATTGGCAATAGACAGTGCCACAGATGCCTCCACTTGTCTAGGATGTGGAGGCTCATATCTGGTACATTCTTCATGAGGATCCAACGCTGCAAGGCCTGATTGGTCATCCATTGCCAATGGTTCTAAAGGTGACCAGCACACTCAACTTTTTTGCCAGTGGATTGTTCCAGGGCTTCACTGGGGACCTGTGTGAAATCTCTCAATTGTCCATGCATAAGGGTATAAGCGAAGTGACCGATGGACTTTCCAGTAAAGCACACCATTGCATCCAGTTCACCATGGATGAAGCAAGCCAGGCTGCCAGAGCTGTGGAATTTGCAGTGATCTCTGGCTTCCCACAAGTGTGGGGCACCATCGACTGCTTAGATGTGGCCTTAAGAGCTCCCTGGCAAAAGCCAGTAAGATTCATTAATAGAAAAGAATTCCACTCCCTGAACATCTAGCTGATCTGTGATCACCAAAGGCAAATTATGTATGTTTGTGTGAGGTTCCCTGGGAGCTCACACGACTCTTACATCTTGAGTCACTCCCAAGTGCCACAGATCTTTGAGGGCCCTCAGCACATAGAGGGTTAGTTCTTCAGTGATAAGGGGTACCCACAGAAGGCGTGGCTAATGATACTCATTCATTGTCCACAAAGTGCATCGGAGGAGAGGTACAGTGTAGCAAATTCAGCCACAGTATCCTTAATGGAGCAAACTATTGGCATCCTAAAGATGCGCTTCAGATGTTTGGACTGATCAGGCAGGGTTCTCCAGTGCTCTCCTCAGAAGGCCTCCCACATCATAGTTGTTTGCTGTGCCCTACATAACCTGGAGCTGCAAAGTGGACTGTTGAGATGCCACATGGAGAGATGGAGGAGGCACACCTCTTCTTGGGTGAGGAGGACTTGGAAGGCAATGATTCTAAAGAGGGTGAGGGTGCAGACATGTTGAATGAAGATACCATTGCACGGGCACGACGTGGAAGATGTGCTCATGACAGCCTCATAGGAACAAAGAACTTGGAGACAAGCTGAGGCAAGCACATTTCTCCTGTCCCTTAGAGGCATGGGAGAGATCAAGATGTTCTTTGCCATCATAGACATCTCAACTAAACAATAGTAAACTTCAAGGCAAATGATGGGCTCATCATTGTAAGGCTGAACACCTCGGGAGCCTGTGGCCGTTGTGCAATGGGATAAGCAACTGAGCAGTGGTCACTCTGAGTCAACTACACATTGTGAAGTCTTTGCCACCATGATGCGACAATTTCTATGGCCATGGCAGCCTTCAAGGGGCAGAAACAGGACTGCAAACTTCATTGCACTTTGTCTGTCTTGCTCATGTGGAACAAAAGGTAAATGACTTAGATGATATTGGGTTAGACAACATGGAACTGAGGGACACCAAGGGACACATTGAGGAGAGAGCCTGTGACTCTTGAATGAACACAAAACATTGAATCAGCTCAAAGAGCCATTCAGAGCCTGAGACATTGAGTCAGAAAAACAAAATATATTTACAGAGGTGCAGAATATATACAGTGTTATACAGAATATAACACCCGTGCCACCATAGTGCATTTATAACTTATTAATTTTTCAAACTCCACCACTACATCTAGGTGCTTCCACGACATCCACAGCGGCGGTGGAGGTGGCCTGCTGACTGCTGTGCCTTGTTTTCTGAGGGGACTTCAGCGGACATCCTCTGGAAGCTCAAGGGCTGGAGGGCCCCAGCCTGCTGTGGGCCTCCTGCTCAAGGGCAGGTGCACCTTCCTCAGCCTGAGCTGCTTAAGTTAATGGGGTCACAGGAAGAGGGGATTTGGAGTGGCTGAACACCCTTAGACTGTCCTGGGTGCTTGCTCCTATGGTGTCTGGCTGACACTCTTCCCTTTGGGTACCCGACGGCACCTCCCTGATTCTTTGAGGTGAAGGGACACCTGGAGGGAGGTCGAAGTGCCCCATCCCCCACTCGTCTAGCCACTGATGGAATACACCCATGGCTAGAGCGACACAATGTAGGTCCAAACACAAATCCAACGAAACTGTTGGACTTTGATCTCCAAGGTGGCAACCGCCCTTCCAATGGAGACTTTGGTGTGCTCATATGCTGGAGCCATGACATCAGGCAGAATGCAGATGGACCCCTCCATCATAATATAAAAGCAAGATACTGCGAATGCTGGAATTCTAAAATAAAAACAGAAAATGCTGGAAAAACTCAGCAGGTTTGACAGTGTCTGTGGAGAGAGAAACCGAGTTAACGTTTTGGGTCTATATGACCCTTTTTCAGAGCTGAAGAAATGCCCATGAAGAAGGGTCATGTGCTCTGAAGAAGGATCATACAGACTCGAAACGTTAACTCTGTTTCTTTCTCCACAGCTGCTGTCAGACCTACTGAGTTTTTCCAGCATTTTCTGTTTTTATTTTGGGCTCCTCTATCCTTCATTCTAGGCCTTTGCCAACTCTGCCTGATGTTCCCCTGCCTCTCTTTGCATCTCCAGCATTTTGGCAAGGGCCAATTGCAGAGGCTCATCAGCTAACTCAGACTCGCAGGGGCCTGGTCTCCAGATGCCAGAGACCTGGGCTGTCACTGCCTCCGATTGCTGTGGAGATATGTTGGAGAGAGTGACCCCGATCCTAATCTAGAACTAGGACCCACCAAGGCATGTGTCTCTGCACTGGTGGAGGGTGGGGATGAATGCAGTGATGTCTCTACATCAGATGGTCCTCAGCCTCATCACCCAAGGTGGACTGGGAACTGGACTGAGGAGCTGGCTGGCTGTCTCGGCTTCTGCTAGCAGGTACTCGGAACAGAGAGAAGAGAGAATGAGTACACAGTTTCCCACATTATATTTAATTCATATTGAGCATGTGGCCGAGGAAAAGAGAATTCAGCCGTACTGCTTTGTTGGGGAGGCCAATCTCGCCTTCGGCACAGCAGTGATCCCTATTCCCCCTCTGTCAACTCGTCTGTCTCCTCCTCGAAGCTAGTCAGCTCCTGTATGTCTGGAGTTTCTCCTCCAGTTTGGGATCCCTCCCTCTTGATGTGGGCTATCTTGACCTGCCTAAAGACGGAGGAGTGGGTTGTGATCAGAACAGATGGGAGGGAAGTTCAGAAGCATGCATACCTATTGTGTGTGCTGAGCCCTCCCTGGTAAGCGCTGAAAATGCTGTATCTGAGGATGTTACATCAGATGGTGATGTTGAAGTGAATATCAGACATCAGTGCTGATGTGCCATATGCTGATAGTGTGTGAAGCCCTTAGACTGCCTGATGCCCTTTTGAGAGTGAGAATTTTGAGTTGAGTAGGAAGTTGACTTATTCTGGAGGAGAGGATGAGATCATTCATCCACTTTCTGCACTGCAGGGCATTTCATTTTTGGGACCCACGGGCACTGACCTCTCTGGTGACCTCCTCCCAGGTTGCCGAGGCCAGGTGAGTGGCCCTCCGGCTGCCATCTCTCAGAAACAGGACCTCTTGCCTACCTTGCACAGTCTGGAGGAGATTGACCAGGGAGGACTCTCTGAACCATGGGGCACAGGGTTTGCTCCTTTTTGGTGCCATATTATGAAGGTTCAAGAAACAACTCCTGGCCTGCAGGGACTTGAGGTATGCTCAGGCATCGTTTCAATATGGTGCCAGGATCTTCGACCCCATAAGGTAGTGGTGGGGGGGACAAATCACTGCCCGCCCCATCATGAGATCCGACAAGCTCCTCATTGATACATGATTAATGAGCTTACAGCAGAAAATAGGCATGAGAACCCTTCTCACTGTCCAATGGGAAATATTGTTTTCCCACCCTCCACCGCAAAATGGAAAATTCCATCCTCTATGCTTTAGTCCCTCTCGTCAGGGTTCCGCCCTTGCCACAGGACCAAGGCAGTTCTTATCAAAGTCACAAGTGACATCCTATGTGGCTGTGATGATAGTAAACTATCCCTCGTCAACTTTCTTGACCTGACTATAGCCATTGACATGGTTGACCACACCATGCTGGAATTTTCCAGCCCCTCACACTGACGGGATCTTCCGGTCCTGCTGATGTGAACGGAGATTTCAATGGCTCAACGGCCCCACCATGGGGTAACCCACCACAGGTGGGGCTGGAAAATTCCAGCCCACCTTCCTAAATGCCGCTCAGCTGGGTGACACTTGCATTCATCTTGTTCCATTCTTAACTATCTAATGGTAGCTGGAGAATCATCTGTCATCACTTCTCTTTCTACTCCCACTTAATTACCTTCCCTAAGGATCTATCTTTGACCTCCTCCTATTTCTCACCCACATACTGCTCCTCGGTAACACCACACAAACACACAATTTACACATGCACACTGTTGACACCCAGCCCTTCCTCACTCCCACGTCTCTGACCCTCTCTGCTGTCTCTAAACTGTTAGGCTGCTTGTCTGACATCCAATCCTGAATGAATAGAAATTTCCTGCAATTCAATACTGGGGAGACCATTGTCTTTAGTCCCCTGCCACAAACAGCGCAGTCTGGCCAATGACTCCATCCTTCTCACTGGCAACTGTCTGAGGCTGAGCTGGACTTTTCACATCCTTGGTTGGCTGAGATGAGCTTTTGGCTACATACCTGCAGCATAACCAAGGCTGCCTGCTTTCACGTCCTAATATCTCCCCATGCCACTCAGAGACATATTTTGTTTTATAATGCTCTTGTGAAATGGTTTCAGGACATTTCATTATGTTCAAGGTGCTATATAAATGCTAATTGTTGTTGATTCTGTAGATGCAAGGTGCTACAGCCATGTTCTCTGTGTCCACAAGAAGATTACTCTTTCAACCCTAACCAGCACCATCACTCTTTAATGATTGTTTTATTTTTTATATGTTCCTTAAAGATTTTTGGATTCCCTTTTATGTTACCCAGTAATTTTGTTTCTTCAATTCTCAGTCCATGCTATGCCCTTTTTAAATTTGCCCCTAAGTTCTCCATATTCTGCCTGTTTTCTGAATGTAATCTCTATCTGACATTTGTCAGAAACCTCCTTTTTCTGTCTTACTTTAACCTTTCTTGCAGCAAGTAATTAGCAAGGTAAATGGAATGTTAGCCTTTGTTGCGAGGCAGGGTTGAGTATAAAAGTGGGAAGTCTTGTTCCTCCGTACAGGGCATTGGTGAGACAGCACCTAGAATAATGTGTACAGTTTTGGTATCTGCCCTTAAGAAGGGATATAATTGCATTGGAAGCAGGAAAATGTTCGCTAGGCTGATTGCTGGGCTGAAGGGGTTATCTTAATGTGGAAGGCAGATTGGGTCTGTATCATTGACGTTTAGAAGAATGAGAGGTGATCTTACTGAAACATGTAAGATTCTGAGCAGGCTTGATAGGGCAGATGCTGAGAGAACATTTCCCTTCATGAGGGAATCTAGAACTGGGGGAATAATTTCAAAGTAAGTCGTCCCCCATTTTAAGATGGAGGAGGAATTTCTTCTCTCAGGGGGTCGTTAGTCTTTACAATTTCCTCCCACAGAGACACTGGAGGTTGGGTCATTGAATACAAGACATTCAAGTTTGTGTAAGATTTTTGATCGAAAAGGGAGTTAAGGGTTATGGGGGTCAGACAAGAAAGTGGAGCTAAGGGTTATGAGGGCGGTGGGGGGGGAGGGGTGCTGCAGAGAGGAAAGTGGAGTTAAGGCTACAATTAGATCAATATCTTAGAAACAGGCTTAATGAGCCAAATGACCTACTCCTGCTCCTATTTCTTATGATATTTTCTTTTTCGTCGGGGAGCTCTAGGTTTAGACACCCAGGGAGGAATTTTCATTGTGGCATACCGTTCCCGATGGTGGATCCGGAAACAACATCACTTCCTCTCTCTTGCTCTTTCCTGTTTCCCACAAGATTCTAATTAAAAATTAAAATGCCGGCAGCATTAACGAGAGACATGTCTGATTCCGCAACAGAGGAAGCTTTTGATTGGTGAACCCCACTGTCAGCTGACAATGCTGCAGCTATGGGAAGCCTATAAAAGAGCCTCAAGGTCCAACTGGGAGACTCTGCATCGCCGCCAGAACACTCCAGTGCTGCATAGTCCCAGATTCTTCAGAAGTCCATTGGAAGAACCCATCAGAACCATCAGCCCCTCCTCAGACTTCTTCCCCCATCTTACCCCCTCCCCATCATTACCACTGTTGCTGTGAAATAAACCCCCACCTCATTGTCCACCCCCTCCAAATTAACTCCCTCCATCGTGTCTGAGCATTGCAACAGACCAGCCCCATGGCTCAGCGATGCCTCCCTGTAGGCTCTTCTCCAGGCCGCCAGGGAAAGGCAGGAGATGCTCTGTCCTCCAGATGCTATCAAACGGCATGACCAAGGTGACCTGGAGGGAGGATGCAGAGGAAGTGAGGGTCTGTGGGGTCCATGCAAGAGCCTGCTTTCTGTGCAGGCTCAAAGACCTCCTTCGATCGCCAGGGTAAGTGCCAGTGTCACATATTTACAAGGGGTCTCTCGCGGGGTCAGTAATGTATTTGTGTGAGTGAACAGCTATGTCAGAAGAGTGAATGTGAGCCTTAGTCAGCCACATAATGATTGAAGGACTGGTGGGGATTAGTCCCTGCTGTGCCTGACCTGTACATGCAGCAGACAAACAAAGAACAAAGAAAAGTACAGCACAGGAACAGGCCCTTCGGCCCTCCAAGCCTGCGCCGATCATATTGCCCGTCAGCTAAAACATTTTGCACTTCCAGGGTCCGTATCCCTCTATTCTCACCCTATTCATGTATTTGTCAAGCTGCCTCTTAAACACCACTATCGTACCTGCTGGCACCACCTCCTCTGGCAGCGAATTCCAGACACTCACTACCGTCTGCATAAAAAACTTGCCCCGCACATCTCCTCTATAGTTTTCTCCTCTCACCTTAAATCTATGTCCCCTAGTAATTGACTCTTCCATCCTGGGAAAAAGCTCTTGACTATCTACTCTGTCCATGCCACTCATAATTTTGTAAACTCCTATCAAGTCCCCCACAATCTCCGTCGTTCCAGTGAGAACAATCCGAGTTTCTCCAACCTCTCCTCATAGCTAATAACCTCCAGACCAGGCAGCATCCTGGTAAACCTCCTCAACACCCTCTCCAATGCCTCCATATCCTTCTGGTAATGTGGTGACCAGAATTGCACACAATATTCCAAGTTGGCCTAACCAAGGTTCTATACAGCTGCAGCATGACTTCCCAGCTTTTATACTCAATACCCCTGCCAATGAAGGCAAACATGCCATATGCCTTCCTGACTACCTTATCCACCTGCGTTGCCACTTTCAGTGACCTGTGGACTTGTACACCCAGATCCCTCTGCCCGTCAATGCACTTAAGGGTTCTGCCATTTACTGTATAATTCCTGCCTGTATTAGACCTTCAAAAGACGTTAGAGGAAAATATGGCGGAGATGCCAGGGATCGTGTGCAGCTTTGTGTGGGGTATGGAGGAGTCCGTGCTCGGCATGTGTTCCGTCATGGGAGCGGGAGTAGGTCATTCGGCCCTTTGAGCCTGCTCCACCGTTCAGCGTGATCATGGCTGATCCTCTTTCTCAACGTCATACTTCCGCTCTCTCCCCATACCCCTTGACACCTTTAAGAGTCCAGAAATCTATCTATTTCCTTCTTAAATATATTCAATGACTTGGCCTTCTGTGGAAGAGAATTCCACAGGTTCACCACCCTCTGAATAAAGAAATTTCTCCTCATCTCAGTCCTGAATGGCCTACCCCATATCCTGAGACTGTGACCCCTTGTTCCACACCCCCAAAGCCAGAGGAAACATTATCCCTGCATCCAGTCTGTCCAGTCCTGTCAGAATTTTAAACATTTCAATGAGATCTCCTCTCATTCCGAGGCATTTGAGCCATAGGCTTCCTCCATGGAGAGGATGGCGACTGCATGGAGAGTCAGGTCGAGCATTCCATTGATATCTGCTCTGATCTGCATTTCATTGCACTAGCCATGGGCTGAATGCAGCAATGGCTCAGTTCCTCAGGAAAATAGGGTGGTGCCTTCGTGCACCCAGATGGAGGAGGAGTGCATGCCAGCTGCCCCAGGGCCTTCCTCTCAGGACAGCCCAGGGTTAGCAGCATCTTTTCATTCTCTCCAACATTAACCCCGTTAGCTCACTGGGAAATGAGCACAGACCTGTGTGATTCTTCTCCTGCAGTCACAGACCAGTTGCACGTTCAAAAAGTGAAGCCCTTTGCGATGCACAGATGCAGCTGGCTGGTTACAAGGAGCTTCAATATCGACATTGTTGCAGTCGATGTCCCCTTTCACCCTATGGAACTGAGTGATGGCACTGAAGGCCACTGATCTTGCTGATTGACTGTCATAATTGCTGCAGAATTGGATGAAGTCATTGGCAAGAAGAAGGTAGTTGTCACCTCCTTTATGTACCTGTGTGTGGCAGCCTGGGAGATGCCACATTTGTTACCCGGTCTGCCCTGGAAACCACCGCTGGTGGACAAATTGAGCACTGCAGTGACCTTTTGGGCCAATGGCATGCAGTTCCCACCAAATCCAAGTGGCTGCAGATCTTGATGAACAATCCCACGTATCTTGGTGACGATTTCCTGAGACACCTCAGTTGTCTCTGGCATTGCCTCTCAGATATCTCCAGGTAGTTAGTTCCTGTCCTGAGGATGTGTTAACGTGCCAGTGTCCCTCTTTGATGATGTATTCCCTGATTATCTGCAACCGGACCAGCCTCCCTCTCTGGTGCTGTCTGTTGTTGGCTGTGCAGCCTTTGTTGGTGACCAGAGCTCCCTTCCATTGCACCCTCTCCTCCTGCTTCTGAGGTTACAGGAATATCAGGTGAATGAGACCCATGGGTATTGCAGTAATTGCACTGTTAAGAGGGAAGACATAGAGATGAAAACATGTTTGTCCATGGTTCTCATCCATTGAACTAAACTTCTCAAATTGTCCACACCCAGAACTCCACCCACCCAATACTTCAATCTTAACTCCTCGATTGCAAAGCCCCACAAAATTTGCGTGTGATCTTCGAGCCTCGTTCCTGTACCTTCCACCCTTCTCCTGTCACCTTCATGCTTTCCCCTGTCACCCTTGACCCTTCCCTCTGTGACCCTTGAACTTCCCCTCTTACCCTGAACACTATCACCCTGGACTGCATGTGCTACCTCTCCTCTTGGGCCTGCACCTGTAGAGATGCCCACTCCGACCATAAACCCTCCCATCATCATTCTTTGCTCCCATGCCCTGCCCTACAAAACCTTTGAGTTACTGACCATGACATTGAACCTGCTCCTTTACCAAATTCCACTCCCCACTGTGAATGTAGCTAATCACACCTCTACCCAGCATCCCCAATTCGATCATAGAAAATGAATGTTGACTGCAACAACCCTACCCTTTAGGTCCCTCAGTCACCTCCACCTTCCCTGCCTTTAACCTCCTCAACATCCCCACAGTACCACCACACCCAGAACACTAGGCCCCTCCCTCCTCCACATTCCCCTACACCCAAACCCCACCCTCGGTCCTCCTTGTATCTCTCCTCCACCACCCTGCACCCAAGACCCAACTTTTCAATAGTCACCGTCTCACCATCAAGCCCCGACACCTGACTCTTCCTTTCCAGTCCTGAGCCTCATGCAAGCGGCCATTGGCCTGCTCTCCTCCCTTGTACACAGAGTTCAACAAAGAAAGCCATTGACCTTAGACACAGCTGCACAACACTAACTGGCGCACATCACCTCTAAATAAATCGGGTGCCATGAGGCTATCTTGAAGGGAGGACATAAGTTAAAAATGTTTCACACAAATAAATATTCATAGCTTGCAGATGTATTAGGACCCCGCCACAGGACAGTGTGAGACCCGACACATCACAAACACGCTGCTGACTTAATCTCAACTTACTGTAGAAAGAGTGAAATTTTGGCCCCTGCATAATTCAATCACTCCACAAGCCACATTTCCCACTCTCGCAGCTCCATAAAATCATCGTCTCCACCTGCCGCCACCCCCCCCCCCCCAACCCCCTACGTTTCCCCCACTCCATCTTTGTTCCTGTGTGGCACTCCCTCCAGTACCGATGCACTGTGGCAGTAGTATTGTGCAGAATCTACAAATGCACTGCAGCAACTCACCAAGGCTCCTTAGACAGCACCTTCCAAACCCGTGACCTCTACCACTTGGAAGGACAAGGGCAGCAGGTGCATGGGAACACCACTACCTGCAAGTTCCTCTCCAAGCCACACAACATTCTGACTTGGAACTATATTGTCATTCCTTCACTGTCACTGGGTCAAAATTCTGGAACTTCCTTCCCAACAGCACCGTGGGTTTTCCTACACCATATGAGCTACAGTGGCTCAAGAAGGTTCAAAAAGGGATGGACAATAAATACTGACCCAGCTGCTATGCCCATATCCCTTAAAAGAATAAAAAAATACTTGGTTTGTACCCATAATATTTCCACCTTGAAAGCCTGTAATTGCTGATTTACTGACTCTCATTGTTCATTTGTTGGTGGAGGTGGGGGTGGCAAAACAGAAGGATTTCAGAAGACAGTTTGTTGTGATGAAAAGGTGGCTTTATCTTTACACTTCAGTATTTCTAAACCAGTTGTCTGCCAGAAAATTCAAGTCTGCATCCATTGGACGTAAGGGAGCAGTGATGATGATTATCATCGGGTGAATGATGAAGGTCAGAAATAGGAATGGCTTTAATCGGGACAAGGGATCAAAGGTGGAATTGAGGATGTAATTTGAGGAATTCAGTAGTTGCAGAAATGTCATGGTGAACAGGAGGCCAAAGGCTGGACTTTTGGGAATTTGAAACTGCCATTGTAGGTGCCTTGGGGAGCAAGTTGGGCACAGAAGGAAATAGAGTGGGAATAGGGATGTGAGTGGAGAGGGATTCAAGGATTTGATCAGAGATGGCCTCAGTAGTGATTGACACTGTGGAAATAGCAAGGCTTCATCAGTTGGCAAGATTAAAACAGTTATGTCCAAGAAATAAATGATGAATAGAGAGGATTGCTAAAAAAAAGCTCAGAATTATGGAGATGCGCCCTAACTATTATCCCATCACTGTCCATGTTTAACCTGAATGGTGCATTAGGTGATGTGATTAGCTGAACAGATAGTGTTGCTGAGATACAGCCCATTATATCGTCACTAGAACATTAAGTGAAAGGTGAAAAAGATCAATTATAAATTCTGTCAAGTCTTGAGTGTTAGAATTTTAAAATATGCTCAACTATTTATTCATATTATCACATACTTTTTAAATCAGTTTTAAGAATTTAGATGGGAAACATATTGAGTTGTATTCTGTTTGTAGACCCAATATTGTTTATAAGGTGTGGCAATAGCTGCAGAATCTCTCACACTAACACATTCCTGTGTTCTTGATTTTCAGAACTACAGCTGTTTTGCACTTTGGAAGGTAAACTATTTAAGAACAATTTCAGAACTCTGATTTACAGTGTTGTGCTATCTTTGACAAACAGAGTCTCAGGTACAGGTCACGATCAATTATTCGAGCAATTGCAAGGAGAGAACCATGTCAAGGCAGTTTGAGATAGCACTCTGCTAAATTACAAGTATTCAGCATGTTTATACTTTACTGATCACGTACATCTGTGGCATCAGGTACATCCCACTTTTCACCCAGGAACATGCTATCTCTCCCCTTGATCAAATATAGTAATTGCCCCGTATCACCCCAATATTTTCTACTCCATGTAATGTTCTGCCAGGTGTTGACATAGGTATAACAAGTATCCCTCCTATCTAAGCTGGGACCATCTGTCCTTCCCCTATCTGTTGAAGAGCACATTTAATCTATGTTATTGCCATCCTCTGATTCCAGTCCGGCCGCCAAGGCCTTTCTGTTGTTTGCAGGCCCTAAGGCTGTGCAAGGTTCATCTGATAACCTTTACCTGTTAATGTGCTTGGTAGCACTGGCTTCCTGGAGATCTTAAGTAATTCATTTCTTTTCAATAAATTCTCCCTTACCATAAATTCTCACTTACTATCTTTCCCCTAACAACAGTAAATAAGAAAATTCCAGTTCCAGAGCATGAGAATCCAGGAATTTTGAAGATAGAGTTCGACAATCCCATTTGTTTTTCAATGAAAAGTCTACACCAATGGCCTTCACCACTTTATATTCCTGTGTACCTCACATTTTATTATATTAGAACTTCCTGCTGTAGTCCACAACTACTGGGTGGGGCAGTGGGTTAGATGTTGACCTTTCACCTTTGGGATTGGATAGTTCAGTGTCTTTTCATTTTTGAAACAGGTTGATGCGTTGTGTAAGATATTGATAGATTTTAGAATGTTATATCGCAGAGCAATCAACTTTTCTTTGTTATTCTTTCCCGACATAAGTCCTCTTGTGTCCTTTTACCTTTGGCTCTGCATATTATCCTTTGTTGGTGTAATTGGTTAATTCTGTCCTTTCTCAATTAAGAGTTTTGCTATCATACAAACATATTAAATAGACCATTTGGCCCCTTGAGTCTGCTCCACCATTCAATAAGATCATGGCTGATCTGCTTGGGTTTCGAGTTCTACATTCTCACCTAACCCCAATAACCTTTGATTCCCTTGCCTAACAAGAATCTATCTGTTGAAGAGTCAAACGGACTCGAAACATTAACAGATGCTGTCAGACCTGCTGAGTTTTTCCAGGTATTTTTGTTTTGGTTAAGAATCTATCTACTTCCGATTTAAAAATATTCTGTGACCCTGCTTTCACTTCTATCTGAGGCAGAGAGTTCCAAAGTCTGAGAGAAAAAAATTCTCCTCATCTCTGTCCTATAAGGATGACCTCCAAATTAAAAGCAGTGCCCCCTAGTTCTGGACTCACCCACAAGAGGTAGCATACTTTCCACATCCACCTTGTCAAGACCGTTTAGGATCTTATATACTTCAATCAAGTCACCTGTTACTCTTCTAAACTTCAATGTAAACGAGCTCAGCATGTCCACCCTATCCTCATAAAAGAAGTCGCTCATTCAAGGTATTAATCTAGTAAACCTCCTTTCAACTGCTTCCAATGCATCTACATCCCTCCTTAAATGAGGTCAAAACTACACACCGTATTTGACATGCGATTACCCTGTATAACTGAAGCTTATCATTACTTTTATGTTCAATTCCTCTCATAATGAAGGATTGCATTTCATGAGCTTTCTTAATTACATGCGGTTCATGCACGAGAACTCCGAGATCCCTCTTCACCTCAGAATTCTGCAGTTGTTCTGTTTAAGTAATACTCTGCTTTTTTATTTTTCCTGCCACAGTGAACAACTTCATATTTTCCCATGTTATATTCCATTTGCCAGATTTTTGCCTACTCACTCAACTTATCTTTAGCCGTATGCAAACTCCTTATGTCTGTTTGTCTGCAAATTTAGCTACCATGCCTTCGCTCCCCTCATCTAGGTCAGTGATGTAAATTGTAAAAAGTTCAGGCCCCAGCGGGACTCCACTAGTCACATCCTGCCAATCAAAGGTGCTTTTATGCATACTCTCTGTTTTCTATTAGCCAGCCAATCCTCTGTCCAAGCTGATATATTAGCCCCTGCACCGTGAGCTTTTATTTTCCACAATAACCTTTGCTGTGGCACCTTATCAAATGCCTTCTGGAAATCCAAATACAGTACGTCCAAGTACAGTACAGTCTCCCCTTTATCCACAACACATGTTACTCCTTCAAAGGACTCTAATAAATTGGTTAAACATGATTTCCTTTTCACAAAACCATGCAGACTCTTACCTTGTGTTTTTCTAAGTGCCCAACTATAACTTCTTTAATGATCAACTCTAAACACTTTCCCCATGACAGTCATCAAGCTAACCGGCCTATAGTTTCTTGTTTCCTTCTTGAATAGAGGGATTATATTTACTACTTTCTAGTCTAATCATTATGTAATTATTCTTTGCTGCCTGCTCTTGAAAAATACACTGCACGTGAGGGGGCAGAATACTGAGTGAAATGGCAGAATGTTCCAGATCAATAAAATCTACAAATTTATTTCATCATAATACCGAAACTATAATATGTTGTGGCATCATTTTATTTATTTTGCATGTTTTCTCTTTTTCTTTACACTTCTGTGCAACTTTTTTGGAAGAGGGGGTTAAAGTGGATTAGGTGATTGGTTAATTTTCCAGAGACAACTGAACTTGAGCAGAACGGGACCCTCCTGCTCAATTTTTTTCTTCCTCCTCCAGATATCCATTCTAAAATAGAAAAAGGGGTCACACAATTTGACTGTCAGTCTAGGGTAATGTAGTTACAAGGAACCCCTTTAAAACATGCTCGAAACAAGTGAAAGTGACAGCAGCATTATGGTTAGGTTCAGCTGACAGGTGCTGAGCTCCCAACTTGTCATTTAACAGAGTTAGTGTGTAATAATTGTGGGCTGATCACATGAGATGTAAATACTATAAACCATTCCCATTATTCCAGTCTCAGTTTTCAATCTGCAGCTCAGTCTTTTCATTGAACTTAATGGGATGAATATTTTGAGATGAACAGAGCATTTGATTCAAAAGAAAATCAAAAAAGCACTGGTAATAATCAGCAGGTTGTGCAGCATCTGTGGAGAGAGAAAGAGAGTTAATGGCCTGGATTTTCATCACTGACGCGGATAGTGGGAGTGGGGAAAATTCCCGATTCGGCCAGCCCATCTCAGTAGAAAGTGCCTACAAAGGTGGGATCTTCATTGCTGGGGGTTGATTCTGGTTGGAATCGGACCCGCCAACCTGGGAAAATGGTTGGAAGCTACATGTGGCTCTGCCGGGTGTCAAGGCCGGTTGTTTAAAAGGCCTACGTCGGTGCTGTGGGACTTTGCCCCAGCTAAAATAAAAACACAAAGGCCCTTCAGCCCTAGCCCCTCACCCCACACATGCCTCATGACCTATTCATACCACCTCATGCACCCCCCCCATCCACTCACACCATATGGTCCCTATTACCCCCTATGGCCAACTGTGCCCCTCCACCCACACCCCATGGCCCTCGTACATACAGAATGAAGCTTGGCTGAGAACTCAGACATCCATTACAGCTCACGCTTTCTGACCTCTGCAGTCAATTTTGCAATGTTTATTTACACAAGGTTAAGAGGTTCAAAGGGCTTGTGATTTCTTGATATTTTAAAGGGTCTGGATGACTCATAGTTTTATTGCCCTGTAGTTAAATGATATTTTTTAACATAGTGAAAACTAATGAATGAATGACTTTAAATTTTTTTTTTACATATCCTACTGTCAGTACAGGGTTCATTGGTTCCGTACAATGTATAGAATGGGCATAGAAGTGCTATCACTTGGCAGAGGGGTCAAGGGGGGCTATGGGGGTGGCTGGAGGGATGTACCTTGACATAGGAGGTGTAACTGTCCATGGAGGGTGGGTGTAAGGGGAGATCTTGGCACAGGAGCGCACGAGGAGGACCTTTTGAAGTCACCTTTTAAAAGGTCTCTTCATGTATACAAAGATTCATGACTCCTCTGAGGGGCCGTGAACCGCAAATCTTTAAAGACCTGACCTGACTCCATGAAAATCGGGGAGGAGCAGGACATGCCTATCTTTGCAATGGAACCGAACAGGTCGCGATTGCTTGGTGCTGGCTTTGGACATGAACCAGCCCTCACCCTTCAAAGGCAGTCCCGAAAATCAGACAACCCAGGAATGTGGTCGGGAATCCTGGAATTGGGACCTACCTGCCATTTTTAAAGGGGCTGAGTCATTCTGACTTAGTGAAAATCCAGCCCAATGTTTCAGGCTGACAACCTGTTTAGACCTGGAAAATGTTAGAGATGTAACAGGTTTTAAACCAGTCCAGAGGCAGGGAAAGGGGGAGGCGAGGAAAGAACAAAGGAGGAGACCATGTTAGGGTGGAATACAGGAGAGACGAAGTGATAAAAGGGATGATGGTGTAAGGCGAGAGATGGTAATAAGACAAGGAAAGAAACAAAAGATGGGCTGAGAGGAGGTGTAAATGGGAAATCAGCATCATCACCAACAGCTGCCCTGTTAAAAACAAATGGGGGCAGAGGGTTTCATCTGAAATTGTTCAACTCAATGTTGAGACAGGAATGCTGAAAAGTGCCAAGAATCCATATTGTTAATCATTGGATTCTCGCCCAGCAGTGATGGTGCAATCTGAGTGAGGGGATTGCTTGTTCCTAACGTGTAAAAATATATTTGATAGTTTTAACTGACAGTCGGTAAGAAGTGTAAGATATTAAATATTCTTGTTCAATGCAGGTTATGATGAAGTGGAAGTTGATTATGGTAAGTACTGAACTATGATACAATTTAATAAACTGTCCCCTAATTTATAATAAATGTTGAAGGACAGTTCCTGAATATTTCAGTGTCAACACTGAAAAAGCTCATCTGATTTGAATAATCTTTATTTTCATTTTCCAAATTGAGCTGCTTTATTCCAGCTATTTATCTATTAATGTCTATACTTTGCATATTAACCATACATTTGTGAAGATATTTAATGAAGCCATTGAACATTTAGGAGTACACATTTGTGAAGCCGTTGTATTGCAGGTACATTTTGATTGCACGATGCTTGTGGAATGAGAGCATTGAGACATCCAGGTTTCTTGGCATGATTTGATCAACAGGTTGAGACTACTTGTCCTTGGTTTCTGGGGATTAGTTGTGTAGGCGAGTGGGGCAGAAGGTTCTGTGCTACAAGTTCCTGTTAGTTGGGTCAATTCCCTTTATGGTAAATGGGTGGGTTGATGTGCTCAAAGGGGCAATGTTGAGCGATCCTGGAAAATAAAACCATTGACTGCCTGATATTTTTCCCAGTTCAGTCACCTGTTCTGATTGAGAAATGTTCCACATGCAGTTCAAGCACATTTGCTGTGTGGAGGCCTGTACTTCTTCACAGAGGAGAATACATTTGTTGCAGCTATTAGCAGGAGCTGTGCCACGCTGTTCATTGTGGGGCTCTTTTACTCTCCATCGGGCAGGCCTGGCCAGCACTGAGCTGCATCCTGTAGAATTACAAGAACAGTAGTGGTTTGAGCAGTTGCCTGGACTGCCTTTCACAATTGTTAAGAGGAGGGGCAAATATCAAATATGCACATTTCAGGGAGGGCCTATCCCTCAGTTGCTGGTGGCACTGGATCTTAGAAGAAACTTTTTCCATTTTCTGTTCTGCTCCTGAGCCACAGATTTCTCTGAGTCGGTGTTAGTGACTCCATCTCAGTACAGTCACACTTCAGACACCTTCACAATTAAACCACAGGTTACTTATGTCAGTGGAGTTGAGTGTAAAATAGGATCTGAGCTCAAACACCAGCCAAAGGTCCCTCAGGGAATGTCGAGTGAGCAATCTATTCAGGACCAAGCTGTAGAAAGGATTTCTCACTGTGTCAGGATGTAAAGAAAAACTTGGATTTCTATAGCACCTTTCACAACCTCGGAAAGTGCCAAGGTGCTTTGCAGAGAAGGAAGTGTTTTTGAAATGTCGGCACTGATCTAATGTTGGAAATGTGGCAGCCAATTTTCACATAGGAAGATCCCATAAACATTGGTGATATTGGTTGAGAGATAAATATTATCGAGGACTCTGGGAGGATTCCCCTGCTCCTCTTCAAAAGATTTCCATGGGATCTTTTGTATTCACTAGTGAGGGCAGATTAGGACTTGGTTTAACATCCAATCTGAAATCATTGTTCCACCCAATCCCATGTGTTTCCCACCTGGAGAGTGGGGTTAGAATTATCCCCTTTATTTTTCAGGATGTCAGTGTATGTGGGAAGAAATTATGCGCTAGATTATCATCTTTCCTAACCCAGCAGAGAGTTGGCAAAGTTGATTACCCACCCTATTCAATTTTTTTTTATTAATTGGTGGGATGTGGCTTCACTGGCTGGGTCAGAATTTATTGCCCATCCCTAGTTGCCCCTGAGAAAGTGGTGGTGAGCTGCCTTCTTGAACCACTGCAGCCCATGTGGTGTAGGTATATCCACAGCACTGTTAGGGAGTTCCAGGATTTTGACCCAGCGACAGTCAAGTACCAGCGATATATTTCCAAGTCAGGATGGTGAGTGATTTGGATGAGAACTTCCAGGTGGTGGTGTTCCCATCTATTTGCTGCCCTTGTCCTTCTAGATGGTAGTGGTCGTGAGTTTGGAAGGTGCTGTCGAAGCAGCCTTGGTGAATTCCTGCGGTGCATCTTCTAGATGGTACACACTGCTGCTACTGTGCATCGATGGCGAGGGAGCGAACATTTGTGGACGTGGTGCCAGTCAGGCGGGCCACTTTGTCCTGGACGGTGTCAAGCTTCTTGAGTGTTGTGGGAGATGCACTCATCCAGGCCAGTGGGGAGTATTTCATCACACTCCTGACTTGTGCCTTGTAGATTTTTTTTTTCAAGATCCAAAATATATATTTTCTTTCTATTGTGCATTGTATTTAAAGGTTTTTACAGAAACAATTGAAAGAATAATCGCCTTGGAGAAACCCATCGCAGAGAAAATTTACATAACAATGATTTTTTTTTGCTGATTAAACAAAAGATAAATTGCACTTCAATTTGTGAAAATGGCAAAAATAACCAAGTGGTTCCTCAATGAGTTGATGATCTGAGTTGCTGTTAACACTATCAACTGCTCAGCATCTCTCTATTTCGATCTTGAAGGAGGGTCTTATCAAGGTACTAGGAGCAAGGGCAGAGACAACTGATACTAGGCCTGCCGCACCCTTCAATATCTGAAAAAGTTTTTGGGCTATCACAGATCACCTCTCTGTGGACTCCAGCTCAGCAGGAATCAGGGGGCTCGAGTAGGAATCTGCCAGTTGCTTCAGGGTGTACATCTCAGTTGATTGGTGCTTAACAGCCTTGCCCCCAACTGCAAGGAAGCAAACTTTCCCAAGAAAGAAATTCACATCAACATAGGCCAGAGATGCCTTCACAGTTTCTACACTGTGCTGACTATGTAAATCCATGAGGAAGACAATAAGATCTATCTGCGGTCTGGTGTGTTCATTTTCCACAGGTAATGGCAGATGTTTTTGCTAAATGAACATTCATTTCAAAGGACTTGTTCTCCTTCAGGATCGCCTCCTCAAGTTCACCCAGATGAAGACCTTCAGCTGCCACTAACAGCACAGTCCCGTTGTTCAGATCCGGGTGTTTGTTCAGTGGCTTTAGCACCGACATCCCGAGCAGGCTCCTGATCCAGATCCAAACCCAACCGCCCCGAGCGCAGGCCCGATTCAAATCCAACCGCCCCGAGCGCGCTGCCCACGTGACCCGGGATATGTTCGTGCCTTGTAGATGGTGGACAGGTTCTGGGGAGTCAGGTGATTTATTCAATAAGCGGCACTTGCTTAGCAATAACCGACTCACTGACGCCCAGTTTGGGTTCCGCCAGGGCCACTCAGCTCCTGACCTCATTACAGCCTTGGCTCAAACATGGACAAAAGAGCTGAGCTCCAGAGGTGAAGTGAGAGTGACTGCCCTTGACATCAAGGCAGCATTTGACCGATTGTGGCATCAAGGAGCCCCAGCAAAACTGGACTCAATGGGAATCAGGGGGAACACTCTTTGCTGTTTGGAGTCATACCTAGCACAAAGGAAGATGGTTATGGTTGTTGGAGGTCAGTCATCTCAGCTCCAGAGCACGATTCCTAGCCTCTGACTTGCTCTTGCAGCCACAGTATTTATATGGTTAGTCCAGTTCAATTTCTGATCAATGGTAACCCCCAGCATGTTGATAGTGGGGGATTCAGTGAGGGTAATGCTATTGAACATCAAAGGGCGATGGTTTGGATATTCTCTTGTTGGATATGGTTTTTGCCTAGCATTTGTGGCACGAATGTTACTTGTCACTTGTCAGCCCAAGCCTAGATATTGTCCAGGTCTTGCTGCATTTGGATATGGACTGCTTCAGTATCTGAGGAGTCGCGAATGGGTATGAACATTGTGCATTCATCGGCGAACATCCCCACATCTGACCTTCTGATGGGAGGAAGGTCATTGATGAAGCAACTGAAGATGGTTGGGCCAAGGACACTACCCTGAGAAACACCTGCAATGATGTCCTGGAGCTGAGATGACTGACCTCCAACAACCACAACCATCATCCTTTGTGCTAGGTATGACTCCAGCCAGCAAAGAGTGTTCCCCCTGATTCCCATTGAGTCCAGTTTTGCTGGGACTGCTTGACTGTTCAGCTTCAATTAGAAACTGGAACTCCTGAACACTTTAAAGATGCTATTCTCAGGATATGGACAATGCTAATTGAGGCCACGTTTATTGCCAATCCCTGATTACCTTGAGGAAATTAAGAGTTAATGACATAGTGTGGACTACAGTCTCATGAAGGACACAATGAGCCATTTGAATTTTTACAACAATCCAGCGCTTTCATGGTCACGCTTTTCTGATGCTGGTCCACACATTAACAGATTGTTTGAATTCAGTTTCATACCTTGTCACAGTGGGATTTGAATTCTCAGGGGTAATTTTAACCTAATCCTCGAGCAGGGAAACCCACAGGATGAGGGTGGAATACTGTTTTTACACCTCACCCACTCTTACTGTATGAGGTCAATGAAGAGTAAGATCGGATTGAGTGTAAAACCAGCTTTCCACATGATCCCAGCAGTTTCCTGATGGGTGGGTTAGGTTAAAACTTCCTCCTCATCTCTTCTGGGTGTTTATTCCAGTTTTATAACCATTACAGTACCACACCCATCACCTTTTCTGGCAACTCACTCAGACTACACCTGATTGTAAGGAGCCTCAGTGTGCAGCTTCACCCTGAGCTGAGCTTCAACCTTCACATTTCACCCATCATCGAGGTTTAATTCCATCTTTTGTAGCATCATCTGATTGTCTAGTGGTTATGAAAAGCTTTCTAAAATTGCAGACTCTGAATGGTGTTTAATTGAGGCTCAAGTAACTTGTTTCTTAATTTTGTTACTAATCCCTGCTCAATGACATCATGGGGTTTGAGCTGGGGGTTTAAATGACACCATGGGCTTTGGGCTGGAGGTTTATTGTTTGAAATGTTCAAGGACTGTGGCTCTCAGTTACGGTGTGACCAGCCCTCCCTGGGAGAGTCAGCATTTCCAGTGCTTTCTACTGATGTTCGATTCTCGGGGCTAATTTTAACTCTTCCCCTGCGGTGGGAACAGTGTGGGTGTGGGATCAAGATGGTGATGGGGGATTGATTACACAGTGTTCCTGCCCCATTTCCACCTCCACCAGTTTCAGGTTGGGGAATTAACGCCCAATTTTCAGGCATCGGAAAGCCACCTGTCCCAGAGGAGTGTGAGCCTTATTTAAATGGAAAGATTGTGTCTGGATGATATGGGGATGAGCATGTCAACCATGGGTCGACTAAATATCGAACGGTCTCAAACTTGTCAAGATGAGCTAGTGGTAGCAGGGGTCAAGTTCAGGCAAGTGATTTCCTTTTTATTTTAAATATACCATGTAGGTCAGAGTATTACAGAGTATTACTTAAATAGTAAATGGCTGCATAATTCTGAGGTGCAGAGGGATTTAGGTTTTCTAGTACATGAGTCACAAAAGATTAGTATATGGGTCCAGCAAGTAATTAAGAAGGCTAATGGAGTGCTCTCCTTTATTATGAGAGGGATTGAACATAAAAGTATGGACATTATGCTTCAATTATACAGGGCATTGGTGAGACTGCAGCTCGAATACTGTGTACAGTTTTGGTCTTTCTATTTAAGGAGGGATGTAAATGCACTAGAAGCGGTTCAAAGAAGGTTTACTAGATTGATACCTGGAATGAATGGGTTGTCTTTTGAGGAAAGGTTGGACAGACTGGGCTTGTTTCCGCTAGAGTTTAGAAGAGTGAGGGGTGATTTGATTGAAGTGTACAAGATCTGAACGGCCTTGACGAGGTAGATGTGGAAAGGATGTTCCCTCTTGTGGGTGAGTCCAGAACTAGGGGGCACTGTTATAAAACTTTAGGACAGAGTTGAGGAGAACTTTTTTCTCTCAGAGGGTTGTGCGACTTTGGAATTCTCTGCCTCAGATGGTGATGGAGGCAGGGTCATTGAATAATTTTAAGGCAGAGGTAGATAGATTCTTGTTAGGCAAGGGAATCAAAGGTTATCAGGGTTAGATGGGAACGTGGAAATCGAACAAGATCAACCACGATCTTATTGAATGGTGGAGCAGGCTCAAGTGGCCGAATGGTCTGCTCCTGTTCCTATTTCTTATGTTTTTGTATGTGGGCAGTAATGCTCCTCCTGGCCCCAATAAATTCTATCGACTTTAAATAGTTATAAATCTAATGCTAAGTTCAACAAACAATAAAGGACAGGACGAGACTAAATCTATCAATTCCTGTTCTCTCAGCATAACTTCCAAAATGACCCCCAACACTCCCTGACCCAACCTGCGAGAGGCCAGAGGAAACCCTAGGCCATTTAGGAAGAAACTGGAAAACTCTCCGTCTGTCAGACTCAGGCCTTTTCCCCATTGTGACGCGATCTGCCCATTTTCCTCATCTTAAACATTCCCTTTACTGTGTCAGGCTGATTTCTGAACTGGATGATTGAGAAACTGTTACTTTCTGCTAGCAGCCACCTGCACCCTGACACCACATCAACAGATAAAATAGACCCAACAACTCACATTTTTAAAGCACATTTTACACTATGAACAGCTTTACAGGGGTTGGGGGGTGGGGGGTGTTCATTGAGGGCAGGTATTAGGGAATGTGCTCCAAAACAAAATGGTAAGTTTTGAAGTTTTTGAAGATGGAGAGAGTTGCAGCAAGAGGGGGAGATTGAGTATCAGATTGTGGGGACATGATGACTGAATGCTCTACTAACACTGACTGAATGTGGCAATGGGATTGAGAGTCTGTTGTCACTGACGGAATGTGGGAATGGGATTGAGGGTCTGTCGTCACTGATTGAATGTGGGAATGGGATTGAGGGTCTGTTGTCACTGATTGAATGTGGGAATGGGATTGAGGGTTTGCTGTCACTGACTGAATGTGGGAATGGGATTGAGGGTTTGCTGTCACTAACTGAATGTGGGAATAGGATTGAGGGTTTGCTGTCACTGACTGAATGTGGGAATGGGATTGAGGGTCTGTTGTCACTGACTGAATGTGGGAATGGGATTGAGGGTTTGCTGTCACTGACAATGTGGGAATGGGATTGAGGGTCTGCTGTCACTGACTGAATGTGGGAATGGGATTGAGGGTCTGCTGTCACTGACAATGTGGGAATGGTATTGAGGGTCTGCTGTCACTGACTGAATGTGGGAATGGGATTGAGGTTTTGCTGTCACGGACTGAATGTGGGAATGGGATTGAGGGTCTGAATACATGGAAGATCAAAGTTAGAAAAGTTGATGTTGAAAATGACTGCAGGGAGAGAGGATGAAGACCTGGAGCCTTAGGTAAGGACATTGACAGATGATGGTACGAAAGGTCGCATTAAGTTGGGTCAGCCCCATCCTTAACAAAAACAGAATTACCTGGAAAAACTCAGCAGGTCTGGCAGCATCGGCGGAGAAGAAGAGTTGACGTTTCGAGTCCTCATGACACTTCGACAGAACTTGCAGCCCCATCCTTGTTTACCTCGCCAGGTGTCCTATCCGTAGGTTCCCGGCAATGACCTGAACGAAATAAAATCGACCTTTGGTCTCCTCGGGGCGGCTGTCTGCCGGGTTGAGAAACAGGGAATCAGACAGAATCGGTGAAGTGATTGAGAATCCCGTTTCTTCCCGATCCCAGAGACTGGGAGCGGAAATTCCCCAACATTTCACAATGGATTAAACAGAGAAAAAGGGATCAGGATCCAGGGGAGCAGGAATCCAGGAGCTCTGTGTTCAGATGTTTCTGTTAATGTGGAAAATCCGAGTCTCTCCCCCGATCCCCGGCGAGTCTCTCCCCCGATCTCCGGCCAGTCTCTCCCCCGATCCCCAGGGGGTCTCCCCCTGATCCCCGGCCAGTCTCTCCCCCGATCCCCAGGGAGTCTCTCCCCCGATCCCCAGTGAGTCTCTCCCCCGATCCCCAGTGAGTCTCTCCCCCGATCCCCAGCGAGTCTCTCCCGATCCCCAGCGAGTCTCTCCCCCGATCCCCAGTGAGTCTCTCCCGATCCCCAGTGAGTCTCTCCCGATCCCCAGTGAGTCTCTCCCGATCCCCAGCGAGTCTCTCCCGATCCCCAGCGAGTCTCTCCCGATCCCCAGTGAGTCTCTCCCCCGATCCCCAGTGAGTCTCTCCCCCGATCCCCAGTGAGTCTCTCCCCCGATCCCCGGCGAGTCTCTAATTCTCTGCTTTTCTCTCGCAGTCTCTGTGAACCTGGATGTGGAAACAGCGAGTCCCTGGCTCGAGGTGTCTGAGGATCTGAAGAGTTTGAGATGGACCCGGACCCGGAGGAGTCTCCCTGACACCGGGAAGAGGTTTACAGTCTGGTCCTGTGCCCTGGGATCAGAGGGATTCACATCGGGGAGACATTACTGGGAGGTGGAGGTGGAGGGGAATCGGCGCTGGAGACTGGGAGTAGCCGCAGAGTCTGTGGAGAGGAAGGACAGGGTCAGTCTGAGCCCGGAGACTGGATTCTGGATCATTGAGCGGTTTGGGGATGAATTTTATATAAAATCCTCTCCTGAATCCCGTCTCCCTGTCGGTCAGATCCCCGGGAAGGTGGGAGTTTATCTCAGTTTTGAGTCTGGGACAGTTTCATTTTACAGCGCGGACACCAAGTCCCATCTCCACAGCTTCACTGGGAATAAATTCACTGAGAAACTTTATCCTTTCTTCTGGACTTGGAATGAAAACCAGTTTCTGAGAATCTGCTCCGGTTCTGATTGGATCAGTGAAAGGGGCGGGGCCTCAGGGGTCGCATCCTCCTGACGTCACGATTACGTGACCCCCTTGTTTAAGGTCAGGGGTTGGGGGGTTAGAAACCAGCATTGACAACAGGTTGTCATTAAATGAGTCACTTAATTTCCAAATTGTAAAATCCCAATCAGACTGTAAATAAAACCAATACAAATATCAATTTCAGAGGATTAAAATAAAAAGTAAATTAAATATCTTGTGTGTCTCCTTCCTTCATTTACTCCCTGCTTCAGTCAGTCAAACGCCCAGTCCCATCCTCCATCTCTTCACCTGTTTCCCAGTTTGTAGCTGGAATTTCTTCTGTGTTTCCATTTCTCACTCCGAGTTCCTATTGGGAAATTGTTCAAAATGTTCGAGCAACCCGAGGTTGGCAGTGTGGCCCATCCAGGACCCTCCACCCTTTCCCGTCCCTCAAACCCAATTCCGTTTTCTAATCCCAATCCCGGCCATGTATTCACCGTACCACCCTAACCTTCCTCTCTCTGATGCTGAATGTCCAGTACTCAGCAAAGGACTCAGTTTCTCCCACTGAGAGTCCTCCCACTGTTCAACGGATCCTTTCACCTGCCTCCAGTATTCTCCCTCCACCTAGACCCCTCCCTGTGACCTCTTACTTGCCCTTGATCTTTTCATTGAGAACTGTGTGCGTGACATTGGCCATCTCAATTTCTCTGCTCCTCTCACCCACTCTAACCTGCCTCCTTCTGAACATGCTGCACTCTGTTCTCTCAGGTCCAACCCTGACTTTGTTGTCAAACCTGCCGACAAGGGTGGTGCTGTTGTTGTCTGGCTTACTGACTTCTACCTCGCAGAGGCTGAGTGCCAACTTTTAGACACTTCCTCCTACCTCCCTCTGGACCATGACCCCACCACCGAACATCAAGCCATTGTTTCCTGGACTGTCACTGACCTCATCTCCTCTGGAGATCTTCCCTCCACAGCTTCCAACCTCAGTCTCAAAACCTCAGGCAGCCCACTGCTACCTCCTCCCTAAAATCCACAAACGGGAATGACCAGGTAGACTGATCATGTCAGCCTGTTCCTGCCCCATGGAACTAATTTCTTCCTATCGTCATTCCGTTCTCCTCTTGTCCAGTCTCTCCCCACCTACATCCGTGATTCCTCTGATGCCCTACATCATATCAACAATGTCCAGTTCCCTGGCCCCAACCACCTCCTCTTCACCATGGACGTCCAATCCCTCTACACCTTCACTCCCCGCCAGGATGGTCTGAGGGTCCTCCGCTTCTCCCTTGAACAGAAGCCTGAACAATCCCCATCCACCATGAATATAGAATAAAGGGAGATCAAAAAGGGGCGGAGATGAAGTAGAGAGTTCATGGTCTGAAGTTGTTGAACTCTTCATGGTCTGAAGTTGTTGAACTCAATGTTAAGTCTGGAAGGCTGGAAAGTGCCTAATCTCTCCTCCATCTGGCTGAACTTGTTCTCTCATTGAACAATTTCTCCTTAAACTTGTCTCACTTCCTCCAAATAAAAGGTGTGGCTATGGGTACCCACAAGGGCCCCAGTTATTTTTATGGGGTATGTGGAACATTCCTTGTTCCAGTCCTACTCAGGCCCCCTCCCACAAGTCTTTTCTCGGTACATCGATGACTGTTTCGGTGCCGCTTCATGCCTCGTCTGGATCTGGAAAATGTTATCAGCTTGGCTTCCAATTTCCACCCCTCCATCACTTTCACATGGTCCATCTCCGACACTTCCCTTCCCTTCCTTGAACTTTCTGTCTCAATTTCTGTTAACAGACTGTCCACCATTATTTATTACAAGCCTACCGACTCCCACAGCTACCTCAACTACAGCTCCTCACACCCCGCTTCCTATAAAGACTCCATCCCATTCTCTAAGTTCCTTCGCTTCCGTCACATCTGTTCCAGTGATGCCACTTTCCAAAACAGTGCTTCTGACATGTCTTCCTTCTTCCTTAACCAAAGTATTCCACCCACGGTGGTTGACAGGGCCCTCAACCATGTCTGACCCATCTCCCTCGCATCCGCCCTCACACCTTCCTCTCCCTCCCAGAACCATGATAGGGCCCCACTTGTCCTCACTTTTCACCCCACCAGCCTCTGTATTCAAAGGATCATCCTCTGCCATTTCCGCCAACTCCAGCATGATGCCACCCCCAAACACATCTTTCCTTCACCCCCCCAGCAGCATTCCGCAGGGATTGTTCCCTCCGGGACACCCTGGTCCACGCCTCCATCACCCCTAACACTTCAACCCCCTCCCACGGCAGCTTCCCATGCAATCACAGAAGCAGTGCTTCACTTGCACTTCCCTCAATTTAGTCTACTGCATTCGCTGCTCCCAGTGCGGTTTCCTCTACATTGGAGAGACCAAACGCAGACTGGGTGACCTCTTGGCGGAACACTTTCGGTCTGTCCACAAGCATGACCCAGACCTTCCTGTCGCTTGCCATTTCAACACTCCACCCTGCTCTCTTACCCACATGTCCGTCCTTGGCCTGCTGCAATGTTCCAGTGAAGCTCAAAGCAAACTGGAGGAACAGCACCTCCTTCCAATTAGGCGCTTTACAGCCTTCCAGACTTAACATTGAGTTCAACAACTTCAGACCATGAACTCTCTCCTTCATCTCCGCCCCTTTTTGATCTCCCTTTTTTCTTTATTCATTTGTATTTTATCATTATTTTTATCTTTTTTCCCCACTTATTTTTATTATTATTTTTAAAATTTATTTCCATTTTTATTCATTGTTTTATCCCCAGCTTTTAGTCTATTTTCGATCTTTTATCCCACCACCGTCCCCTCCCCACACCCCACTCGGGCCATCTCTCACTCGCTCATGTTGTTCTTTCCGAAGTACTTACCCTGGTCTGGCTATTATCACATTCTGCTTTCTACCCTTAATGTCACCACTAGCACCTACTTTAGCCAGTCCCACCACCATTAACAACCCTTTGACCTTTTGTCCATGACATCTTTTGCAATCTCTCCTTAGCCTCCACCTATCACTGGCCTTCTATCCAGCTCCACCTGCCCCCCTCCCCCCCCCCACCCCACCCCAATCAGTATAAATTTCATCACATTTCTAATTCCCTTTAGTTCTGAAGAAGAGTCATACGGACTCGAAACGTTAACTCAGTCTCTTTCTCTCCACAGATGCTGTCAGATCTGTTGAGTTTTTCCAGCAATTCTTGTTCTTGTTAGATTGTGTATAGTTTACTTGGTGCAGCAACACTGTCTGTCTGCAACACAGTAAACCTAAAACCACAAACTGTCTACAGATCTATTTTTAACCCAATAATTTCTCAGAATCTTATGTTATTTAGTAAGAACAGGAGGAGGCCATTCAGCTCCTCGAATTTATTTCGATTCTCAATGAGACCACACAGCTTCTTTTGCTGCATCAAAGGCGATATCAGGACTTCAGTCACGACTTATCTGATGACAGTTCCCCAGGGTTCCTGTGTTTGGCTTTTTATTTAGGCAGATGAACAAAAACACTTTGTTAACATAAAAATCCTATTTTCATGGAGCAACGCTGCCATCTGCTGGCCTCGATCGGAATTCCGGGACAGATTTATTTTCCCTGCATTACCGAGTTTGGTCATGTGGTGGTGGTAGAGGACCGTCATTTTTTCTATTGAAAGTCGATTCTGTTCACTGATTTCCTAACTTTCAATAACTAGTGTGGGGTTTGTGCCAATGAATGGCACCATCAGTCTGTGTCGACATTTGGTGTTGCAAAGGAAGAAAATAACTTTTTTTTTTGCAAAAATATACTTTATTCATAAATCTTCAAAAACATTTCGAACCATTTCAAATCACCATTACAAAAATACAAACAGCTTCAACTTTTACAACATGAATCACAAGGTGTATCAGAACAAACAATGAATATTTTAATCATTGGCAGACATACATTTTAATCTGTACAGCCTGAGGGGCTCTTTACAGTTCCCAGCCCCCCAGTGCACTGTGCAGAAAGGTCTTAGGCAGCAACCGTTCCCCATTGCGCCTTTGTGGCGGCTGCCCCAAGCTTAACTGTGTCCCTCAGCACGTAGTCCTGGACCTTGGAATGTGCCAGTCTGCAACACTCGGTCGGGGACAACTCTTTGCGCTGGAAAACCAACAAGTTTCGGGCAGACCAAAGAGCGTCTTTCACCGAGTTGATGATCCTCCAGCTGCAGTTGATGTTTGTCTCGGTGTGTGTCCCTGGGAACAGCCCGTAGAGCACAGAGTCCTCTGTCACAGAACTGCTCGGGATGAACCTCGACAGAAACCACTGCATCTCTCTCCAGACCTTCTTCGCAAAGACACAATCTACAAGGAGGTGAACAACAGTCTCTTCCCCACCACAGCTACCTCAAGGGCAACGTGCAGAGGGGGTGAGACTCCTGGCGTGTAGGAAGGATCTTACAGGGAGGGCCTTTCTCACCACCAGCCAAGCTACATCTTGGTGCTTGTTGGAAAGTTCTGGTGATGAGGCATTCTGCCAAATGACTTTGTCAGTCTGCTCAGGGAACCATCCCACAGGATCCACCCTCTCCTTTTCCCTCAGGGCCTTTAAGACGTTACGTGCCGACCACTGCCTGATGGACTTGTGGTCAAAGGTGTTTCTCTGCATAAATTTTCCCACGAGGGACAGGTGGTACGGCACGGTCCAACTACTTGGAGCGTTCCGCGGCAGCGTGGCCAGACCCATCCTTCGTAACACCGGGGACAGGTAGAACCTCAGCATGTGGTGACACTTGGTGTTTGCATACTGAGGGTGTACACACCGCTTGATGCAGCCACACACAAAGGTGGCCATCAGTATGAAGGTGATGTTGGGCACGTTTTTTTCCCCCTTTATCTAGTGGCTTGTACATCGTGTACCTGTGGACACGATCCATTTTTGACCTCCAGATAAAGTGGAAGGTGGCTCGGGTGACCGCCACCACACAGGAGTGTGGAATGGGCCAGACCTGCGCCACGTACAGCAACAGCGAGAGTGCCTCACACCTGATGACCAGGTTCTTACCTGCAATGGAGAGGAAGCATCGCTCCCACATGCCCAGTTTCCTTTTCACCATAGACACTCGCTCCTTCCAGTTTCTAACCCGTGCCCTGGTCCCTCCGAACCATATCCCCAGCACCTTCAGGCCGTCAGCCCTGACAGTGAAGGGGACAAAGGATCGGACAGCCCAGTTCCCAAAGAACATGGCCTCACTCTTCCCACGATTTACCTTGGCTCCTGATGCCAGTTCGAACTGGTCGCAGATGTGGATCAGTCTGTGCACCGACAGCGGATCCGAACAGAAGACGGCAACATCGTCCATGTACAGGGAGACTTTGATCTGAGTGCCTCCACTGCCTGGGATCGTCACTCCTCTTATGCCCAGATCCTTCCTGATGGACTCAGCAAAGGGTTCTATGCAACACACGAAAAGAACAGGCGAGAGAGGGCAGCCCTGCCTGACTCCAGATTTAATAGGAAAGCTGTCTGATTCCCACCCATTGATAGAGACTGCACTACTGATGTTAGTGGAGAGCAGTTGGATCCAATTGCGAATTCCTTCCCCAAACTCCATTTTGGAGAGCACATCCACCATGTAGGTGTGCGATATTCTGTCAAAGGCCTTCTCCTGATCCAGGCTGATGAGGCAGGTGTCCACACCCCTGTCCTGTACATAGGCAATCGTATCCCTGAGCAGCGCGAGGCTGTCAGAGATCTTCCTGCCCGACACAGTGCAGGTCTGGTCACCAATTCCAGAGCGGATTTGACCTGACTGGCACTGACCTTGGACAGAATCTTATAGTCCACATTCAACAGTGAAATGGGTCGCCAATTTCTAATTTCCTCCCTTTCCCCCTTGTGCTTGTAGATGAGGGTGATAATGCCTTTCCTCATGGATTCTGACATACTGCCGGCCAGGAGCATACTCTCGTAAACTTCTAGCAGGTCCGGGCCGATCCAGTCCCACAGAGCCGAATACAACTCTGCCGGCAAGCCGTCGCTTCCGGGAGTTTTACTCTTCTCAAAGGACTCAAGGGCCTCAGTCAGTTCGTCAGGAGTTAGCGCTTTGTCCAGACTCTCCCGTGTACTGTCATCTAAGACCTCCGTGATAGAGGACAGGAAGGACTGGGAGGCCATGCTGTCTGTGGGCTTCACGTCATATAATCCGTCATAGAAGGATTTGCTGATCCTCAAAATGTCGGACTGTGATGACTTTACTGAGCCGTCTTCTTCCTTCAGGCTGCTGATCACAGAGCTCTCTCTGTGTACCTTTTGGAAGAAGAAACGTGAGCATGTCTCATTCTGCTCCACGGAGCAGACTCTGGAATGGTAGATGATCCTGGAGGCCTCCGAGGCAAAGAGCGAGGCTTGCTGGCTCTTCACCTCTTGGAGTTCCTCCTTGAAATCGACCCTCATCGGCCGCAGCCAGAGCAGGTTCTGCATGTTTTTCTGGAGTCGGGACATTTCCCTCTGTTCCTTTCTAGCTTTCTGGGTGCCTTTGAGGACGAAAAACCTCTTGATGTTTCCCTTGATCGCTTCCCACCAGTGTGAGTGACTCAAAGTGGGGTTTCACGGTTCTCCAACCTTTGTAATTCCTCTTGAGCTCCTCAATGTTCTCTGGGGTCAGCAGTTTCACGTTTAGCTTCCATGCCCCCCTGCCAACCCTCTGGTCTTCCTCTAAGTGACAGTCAGCCAGTAGGAGGCAGTGGTCAGAGAAGAACACCGGCTTGACGTCGGTCGATCTGACTGCGAATGCACGGGACACAAACAGGAAATCTATCCTGGAACAGATGCACCCGTCAGGCCGTGACCAGGTGTATCTATGCTGCGCTCTGTCTGCAGGGTTGCTGAAGACGTCGTGCAGCTTGGCATCCTTAACTGTTTCCAACAGGGATCTGGACGTAGCATCCAATCTGCTTTCAGCCCTGCCGGATCGTCCAGCCACATCGATGATGCAGTTGAAGTCACCGCCCAGAATGACCGGCCTGGAGGTCGTCAGCAGCAGTGGGAGCTGCTGAAAAACCTCCAGCCGCTCAGCCCCTTGTGACGGGGCGTAGACATTAATTAACCGGAGTGGAGCATTCTTGTACATTACGTCTGCTACGAGGAGGCACCCGCCCACCACCTCCTTAACCTGGGAGACGGTGAAGTTGCCGCCCCGCAGCAGAATCCCCAGGCCGGTGGAACGAGAGTCGTTTCCTCCCGACCAGATCGATGGCCTATGGGACCACCATCGTGACCATTGCCTGTAGGAGCTGAGGTGCGGTATCACACACTCCTGCAGAAACAACAGGTCAGCTTTGACCTTGGCAAGGTAGTCCAAGGTCGCAACACATCGCGTAGTAGATTTAATGCTATGGATACAATCTTTACACCCATTTTAAAGCAGTTAGTCGCTTACCAAACCTGTTGTCTCTGAGAGTTCCAGACCTTTGGTCTGCTCCTTCATGCCCGTGGTGTGCTCAAATTGCTTCACTTTGGATGGGCTGAGGAAAGCGTCCTGAACCTCCCCATTGGCGGTGTTCTGCTCGGGTGGCATCTGGAGGTCCGTGCAGAGAGCGGGGTTTGAAATGTCCTCTGTTGGAGAAGCTTCTCCAATCCTCTCCCCCTCTGGGGCGTTGCTGCTCCCAGGATCCCGGAGCTGGGGTGCGCTGAGCGCCTCAATGCTCCCAGATTCCTGGGGTTGTGGTGCACTGGCCTTTTTGGGTTGTGGGCCAAGTTGGGGTGCGCTGGTCTCTACATTGTCTCCAATATTCTGGAGCTTGGGTGTCTCATCCTCCAACTCTTTTTCTCCACAGATGCTGTCAGACCTGCTGAGTTTTTCCAGCAATTTTTGTTTTTGTTTCAGATTTCCAGCATCCGCAGTATTTTGCTTTTATCCTGCTTACTAATCGGTTTTCCGTTTTGGATACTGGTGAGGGGGCTTGTTCCTTGGAGGAGTCCAGTCAGAGCCAGGTTTGTGGGACCACGAGTGGTTCGGCTGTATGGGAGGTGTGGAAGAAGAGTGGAAGAGCAATAGTGATAGAGGATTGATTAGTTAGGGGAACAAACAGGTATTTCTGCTGCTGTAGATGTGACTTCAGGATGGTATGTTGCCTCCCTGGTGCCAGGGTCAAGGGTCTCACTGGGCAGCTGCAGGTCATTCTTCTGGGGGAGGGTGATCAGCCAGAGGCCGGGATCTACATTGGTACCAATGACTTGGTAGGAAGATGGATGTGGCCCTGCAATCAGAATTTAGGGACCGAGGTTGAAAATTGACAAGCAAGAACTCAAATGTAGTGATCTCCGAATCACTCCCAGTATCACATGCAAGTGAGTACAGAAAGAGAAGGATAAGGCAGATGAATGTGTGGCTGGACCGATGGTGCAGGAGGGAGGGCTTTAGGAATTCCTGACACACTGGGGCTGGCTCTGGGGAAAGGACACCTGTATGAGCTGGATGGTTTGCTTCTGAGCAGAGCTGGGATTGAGTTCCTTGCGGGCCTTTTGCTGGTGCTGTTGGGAGAGCTTTAAACTAACTTGACAGGGGTGTGGGAACCAGGACAGACTATTAGAGAGGAATACCATGGTGCACAAAATACTGGGAGAGGCAGATAGCACTAACATGGAGAATAGTAAGTTAATAGGTGGAGTAGAGTCATGAAGTCTAAATCACGGTTACTATCCATGTATGTGAATGTATGGAGTGTAGTAAATAAGATTGGACAGTTACAGGTGCAGATTGCCATGTGGAAATATGATGTTGTAGCGATAACGGAGACCTAGCTCAAGGAAGGGCAGGATTGGGTGTTAAATATTCCTGGGTTTAGGGTGTTCAGAAAAGATAGGAAAGGAGGAGGGTTGGTGGTATTGGTTAAGGAGAGCATTGCAGTGCTGGAGAAAGAGGATATCCCAGAGGGTTTAAAGGACTGAATCAATTTAGCTAGAGCTAAGGAACAAAAAGGATCCAATTACATTGCTTGGTGTAGTCTATAGACCACCAACTAGTGGGAAGAATGGAGAGGAAGAAATCTTCAGGGAAATTACAGAGAAGCAGGCAATATAGAGCAGTTACAATGGGGGACTTTAATTACCCGAATGTAGACTGGGGCAGCGGTAGTGTTAAGGGTGGATAGGAGCAAGAGTTCCTAGATTATGTTCTGGAGAATTTTCTACAGCTGTATGTATCCAGTCCAACAAGAAAGGATGCACATTTGGACCTGGTTCTTGGAAATGAGGTGGGCCAAGTAGATCAAGTGTCAGTGGGGGAACGTTTAGGAGACAGTGATCGTTGTATTGTAAGGTTTAGGATTATGGTAGAAATGGATAACGTGTAATCCAGAATAAGCACAATTAACTGGGGGACAGCAGACTTCAATGGGGCAAGAGCGGAGCTGGGCCGGACAGACTGGAACCAAAGGTTGGCAGGAGAAACTGTAGCTGAACAATGGGCTACCTTCAAAGAAGAAATGGTTCGGGCACAGTCAAGGTATATTCCCTCAAAAGGGAAAGGTAGGGCAAACGAATCCAGGGCTCCCTGGATGAAAAAGAAGATACAAATTAAGATAATGAAGAAGTGTGCTTATGACAGGTGTCAGGTAGAAAATACAATTGAGAACTCTGCAGAATACAGAGGTTCACAGGGGAAGTGAAAAAGCAAATAAGAGAAGCAAAGAGAGATTATGAGAAAAGGCTGGCAGCCAACAAAAAGAGTGAATTCCAAAATCTTCAATTGCCACATAAAAAGTAAGTGGGGTGGGGGTAAAAAGATGAGTATGGCCGAATAGTGACAAAAAATAGTATTTACACATGGAGGCAGGGAGCATGGCTTGGGGCTATAGAGCAACTTGCAGAGAGAGGGGGGAGGACACAGTCATTGTGACCCATGTTGGTACCAACGACAGAGGCAGGACAAAGAAGGTTTTGCATAGTCAGTATGAGGAGCTTAGCACCAAATTAAGAAGCAGAACCTCAAAACCTAATTGGCATAGGACAAATCAGATTAGGGAGATGATTGGATGGCTCAAAGCCTGGTGTGGGAGGAGTGGGTTCCGGTTCATGGGGCACTGGGACCAATATTGGGGAAAGTGGGATCTGTACCGTTGGGATGGTCTACACCTGAACCATGCTGAGACCAGTGTTTTTGCGAGCCATGTAACTAGGGAAGTAGCGAGGGTTTTAAACTAAGTAATGGGGGCAAGAGTACAAATTTGGGAAGATGTGGTAAATCAAAGAGTAGAGAGAAAGCAAAAGAGAAAGGTATTATTATGGGAAATGAAAACCAGACCGTGACAGGAAGGGATACAGAGCACAAATCTGACCGTAAATCAATAGATGAAGCTAGAGGTTATAAAAAGAATAAAACTAAAGGTTCTGTGTGTGAATGCACGAAGCATTCAAAACAAAACAGATGGATGGAGAGCGCACATGAAAATTAATAAGTACAAGTTGATAGCCATTACAGAGACATGGCTGCAGGAGGATATGGATTGGGACCTGAATATTAAAGATACAGGACATTTAGGAAAGACAGGAAGTGAGGATATGATGGAAGGGTGGTCCTGTTAGTTAATAAGACCATTGACAATCAAGAGGAATGATCTCAGTTCAGGGAACCAGATGTGGAAACAATTTGGGCAAAGATGAAAAAATAGTAAAGGCAAGAAGTCACTTGTAGAGGTTGTGTACAGGCCCCCCAACAGTAGAATGGAGCCTAAAAGAAAAAATAAAGGGAGCTGGTCAGAAAGACATGACAATAATCATGGGAAATTTTAATCTACATATCAACTGGAAAAGTTAGGTAGGCAAATGTAGCCCAGAAGAGGAGTTCATTGAACATTTCCAGGATAGTTTCTTAGAACAGCATGTTCTGGAGCCAGAGAGCAGGCTACACTAGACCTAGTTTTGTGCAACGAGATGGGATTAATTAATGATCTCATAGTGAAGGTGCCCCTTAGTAGCAGCGATCATAATGTGCTTGAATTTTACATTCAGTTTGAGGGAGAGAGGAGTGGGTCCAAGACTATAATTTAAACTTAAATAAGGGCAAATATGAGGGCATGAGAGCAGAGCTGGCTAAAGTGAATTGGCAAATTAGGTTAAGGGATAGGCCAATGTGGCAGTGGCAATTATTTAAGGGGATATTTCAGAATACACAGAACAGATACATTCCAACAAGTAATAAAAAGTCCAAGGGACAGACACATCATCTGTGATTAACTAGAAAGGTTAAAGAGAGTATGAAACTTAAAGAAAAAGTATATAATTATGTGAATATAGGTGGAAGGCCAGAAGATTGGACAGGATATAAGGAACAGCAAAGGATGATTAAAACTTTAATAAGGAGGGAAAATTAGAATATGAGAGAAAGCTAGTCAGAAATATAAAAACAGTTAGTTTGAGTTCCTATAAATATTTAACAAAGAAATGATTTAACAAAATGAGCATTGGTCCTATAGAAAGTGAATCTGGAGAATTGATAATGGAAAACGAGGAAATGGCAGATGAATTGAACAGGTATTTTGCACCATTCTTCACTATAGATGATAGAAGTAACATCCCAGAAGCAGCTATAAATCAGGAAATGGAAGGGAGGGAGGAACTCAGGAGAATTACAATCATCAAAGAAGTGGTACTGAGTAAATTGTTGGAGCTGTGGGCTGACAAATGCCCAGGTCCTGATGGACTTCATTCTAGGATCTGAAAAGAAGTGACTAGTGAGATAGTTGATGCATTGGTTTTAATTTTCCAAAACTCTCTAGATTCAGGAAAGATTCCATTAGATTGGAAGATAGCAAATGTAACTCCATTATTCAAAAAGGGAGGGAGACAGAAAGCGGGAAACAATAGGTCAGTTATCTTAACATCTGTCATGGGGAGATGTTAGAAGTTATTATTAAAGAAGCTATAGCAAGGCACTTGGATACGTTCAAGGTAATCAGGCAGAGTCAACATGGTTTTGTGAAAGGGAAATCATGTTTAACCAACTTATTAGAGTTCCTTGAGGAAGTAATGTGCTTTGGATAAAGGGGAACCAGTGGATGTACTGTACTTTGATTTCCAGAAGGCATTTGATAAAGTGCCACATTAAAGGTTATTACAGAAAATAAAAGCTCATGGTATGTGGGTAATATATTGGCACGGATGGAAGATTGGCTGGTTAACTGGAAACAGAAAGTAGGCATAAATGGGTCTTTTTCAGGCTGGCAAGATGTAACTGGTGGTATGCCACAGGGATCAGTGCTGGGACCTCAACTGTTTACAATTGGTATAAATGACTTGGATGAAGGGATGGATGGGATGGTTGCCAAATTTGTTGATGACACAAAGTAAGTTGTGAAGAGGACATAAAAAGGCTACAAAAAGATATAGATAGCTTAAGTCAGTGGATAAAGATCTGGCAAATGGAGTATAATGTGAGAAAATGTGAAATTGTCCATTTTGGCAGGAAAAATAAAAGAGAGGCATATTATTTAAATGGTGAGAGATTGCAGAGCTCTGAGATGCAGAGAGATCTGGGTGTTGTAGTGCAAAAATCACAAAAGGCTAATATGCAGGTACAGCAAGTAATTAGAAAAGTTTTTATTTATTTTTATTTGTTCATGGGATATGGGTGTCAATGGCTTGGCCAACATTTATTGCCCATCCCCAATTGCTCTTGCTAAGAGGGCATTTTAAGAGTCAACCACAATGCTGTGGGTCTGGAGTCACCTGTAGGCCAGAGCAGGTAAGGATGGCAGCTTTCCTTCCCTAATAGATATTAATGAACCAGATGGGTTTTTATGACAATTGGCAATGGTTTCACAGTCATCAGTAGACTTTTAATTCCAGAATTTTATTGGATTCAAATTCTACCACCTGGTGTGCTGGGATTTGAACCCAGGTCCCCAGAGCATTATTCTTGGGTTTCTTGATTACCAGTATAGTAACAATCCCATTATGCCACCGCTAAAAGAATGTTATCGTTTATTGTAAGGGGCATTGTTAGGGGGAAATTAAAAATGCTAAAAGAGAATACAGTAAGAATTTACTGAAAAACCCTTAAAATCTCCAGGCAGACATGGCTGCTAAACATATTAAGAGTTGAAGATTACCAAATGAACATCGCACAGCCTTGAGAGTCAGACTGGAGACAAAAGTATGACATAAATTATATTAAGTATACTCCACTCTCACATAGGGAAGGGGCTGATGATTTTAGATTAGATATGGGAAGACATACAATGGACAAAGAGGGGCTTTGATGAATCACAAACAGTCTTGAGTTGTGAGAACCAAGGTCTTTGTGTACGTGTTTTAATTTTGATTGGATAATATAATTATGTATACCTCCTTTATAATAATTGGTTAGCAAAATCACCTGTTTAGGTACTCAATAGGATAGAGTTAGCATGGGACCATTGTGTCGGTTACCAGCTGGATGTATTCAAATGTACTCAAATGTACTATGATATGAAAAATTACATAAGTAATGAAACATGATCATTCTGGGAGCTGGGTCTTCATTCTTAGGAATGATTGCAGTTCCCTTGCATTTGCTTGAATAAAACCAGTTAAAGGAAGTCTGAGTCTCTGTGGTCGCTGTGGGATTGGAGAGTGTAACTTCTCCTCTTCAACTGGCCTATGTGGTAGTTGCAGGATCGGAGGGTGTACCTTCTTCAATTGGCACAGTTGGCAGGATTTGCCTGGAGCGCTGTGAAGGCAGAACAATAATCTGGTGAGCATTTTCATTTTGAAAGATACTCTTTGGTTGTTTGGGTCAGACTAGATCGTAGGTCTAATAGGGCAGAGCTAAACGCTTCGGCCAGGGAGACTCAAGTGGACAGTTGAGGCAATTGAGCCTCGGGAGAACTGTGGGTCCCTGTTTAATGTGTGAATGTGAGCATGACTGAGAAAATTGAACACAAGTTCGTTGCAGAATGGGAAGGTGAAGGGACCATGTTCCTCGCCACCTCACCAGGAAGCATAAAAGCTGATCAGCAAAATGAAACAACAATGTTGGCAGCCGACCGATCCACCATCATGCTCAAAGGAGTGGTGGAAAGCTCAGATTAACCATAAAACTGACAAAGTACAGTACTCATTTTGAGGCTGTATCTGCAAAAAACTAAACTAATACAGAAATATCTTGGTCGAGTTGAGCCGGTCGCAGCAGCAGATCGATTTCTCCCAGGGGCCATCAACAGAGAATGGGAATGTGTGGAAGGATGATTGGGACCCAAAATGTCCCCTACTGAATTTTTTTGTAACTTAAAGAAATGAATTGATCTCAAATAAAAGAGCTGTTTGTGCTGAAGAGAGAGAGAGAGAGAGAAAGGGGGTACCCCCAAGGGGGTTAATGAGCAGTGACAGGCAGCAGCAGAGGAAATGTGAGCTTCAGTCGGTTTGATTGTCCCTATAGGTGGGAGCCTCCAAGATCCCTTTATCCCCCTCACTGCTACTTACAGTTTCATTTAGAGTAAAGTTCAATATTATAGGAATATAAATACATGCCTTTATATATGTGTTTGTTTGTGTACAAGGAAGCATTTGTATGTAAGCTTTAATGTGTTTTTCCCTTAAATTGTCATTTGTGTGTGTAGTTCAGCACTTTAGAGTCAGAAGCCCGATATTAGATTAAAGGAAAGGTGTACTCAAACATCCCAAAGTTTTGAGTATAAGGTTTGAGTTGAGATTTCTGGCAAAAATCGCAATTTGAAGGTATTGTAAAGATAAAAACAGGGTTCGCCTTTGTTTGAGATGAACTAACCTTTGTACCACCCCTTTGCAGACCAGTAGGGAATAACCCTCATCACCAGTTTCCAAGCGATTGGATTGGTACATACAAGTTGGTAATCTAAAATTCTGAGGAAAAAAAATTACCTGAAATTCAAAAGGATTCTAGGAAAACCAAAAGACATAAACACATGGGTCTCGGTGGTTCCAATGGATAAAAGGGGGTTCTTTTGAAGGGATGAATGAAATATTAAAGGAAATCTGCATTCCAACAGCACTGAAATTTGAATTTGGGACAATCTTGAGATGTAAAGTGCATTGTAATTTAACAGGTTACTTTAAATAACGAGGATGCTATCCAAAGATAAAGAATGTGTCGATAAACAGATGAGACATCTAATCTGGATACAAATCGTTACACATAAAAAAGAGATTGTTTTAATTTTGATCGTGTAATTACAGTTCTTACAAAGTTTAAAAATTTGAGGTTTGGTTCCCAATAAAATTCTCAAAAGGGAATTTTCAGTTTAAAGAGTTTTTGACAACAATTGGTACTAACTCAAATGCTGCAAGCTTTGTAAGTCTGTTCCCAAAATATGAAGTTAAGCTCAAGACCTTGGCAAAGCTTGGCAGAAATCCAATTTTTGGCTGAGTTAATGAATCTGGGATAATGCTAAAAAAAAAGTCAGACATAATTTAGTGGTTACTCTTGAGACAATAAGATGTTGCTTGAGAAGAAGATAAGGAAGCAAAACTTGTCAATGCCTGATTTCTGTTTTAAACCTGTTAAGAGAACACTTTATTGGACTGTAAAGTCTCTCCAGACAACCTGAACGAGATAAGATGGTAGCTGTTGCATATGTAAAATGGTATGAAGAAAGTAGGAGAAAGATCTAGGGAAAGAGGACATAATGTACAAACTGCTTTAAGGGAAGTGAATTGATAATCTGGCCATCATTGAGACATTGGAACTGCACAGGGGAGATAAGCAAAGATCTAGAGACAGAGATCCCCGTTGACATGGAATAGTTAATGTGGCCGAAAGAGTAAGGAAACATTTTAAACAATCAACACAATAGAGAAACTGACCTCAAGAGAATCTTAGGATGATCGTGGTCAGGAACAAAAACCATAGAGGTAAAACTATTCAGAATCTGTAGTTGAGCCAATTGAAGGGTAAGGAGAAAAAGTACTGAACAACAATTTACCATAAGATAGATACAGGTAAAGGGAAAGCTGGGAAAAGGCTAAATAGATGTATTACTGCCTATATTAATGTATCTGCGAGCTACAAAGAGTAAGACCACAGGATTAACACCCTAATGACAGGCAGGGTTAAGCAGCTCCCAGACAGAACTGCCACTGGAAGTGAAGATACTGAGCCATTGAAAGATAGGATAAGAAGATGCATTGTAGAGTTGTGTGGACAGCTTAAGGAATTGAGGCCCGACATGAGACAGCAGCTGGAGATAGTAAACTGGAAGAAGTGGGGGTGCCTATCCAGATGGATTCAGATCAGGGAACTCACTTCACAGGGAGAGTCATTAAAGAAATGTGTATACTTATGGAGATTAACTGAAATTCCATATTCCTTACCACCCCCAGAGCTCAGGGATATTGGAAAGGATGAACCGAGCTTTAAAAACATCTATAGACAAAGCAATTTAGGAGACAGGGAACAGCTGGGTCACCGTATTGCCCAGCATTCTGATGTGCCTTAGGGCTACACCAAATAGGACTACCAGGTTCACCCCTATTGAACTGATGACCGGAAGGGCCATGCAATTACCCAAAGGGATTATAGTGGGAGGAGGAGATGTAGGGTCACTGAAAGGAAAAATATGGGACTATGTAAGGGAATTAAGTAAGCGATTACATGAGTTGAGAAAGGAAGTCAGGGACTGACAGACTAAGGATTATGGAAACAGGCAAATCCAAAGAGCAACAACAGACCCCCCAAGTGGGGAATTAGGTGATGGTCAAGGTGCGCCCTGAGCGAACAGGGTTTGCCCCCGGCTGGCATGGACCATTCGAGGTAATTATGACAGGTGATACGTGCGCAATTGTAGATATGAAAATGGCAAATAAACGGAGCCATTACACACAGCTAAAGAAAAATGATGAATCACCAAGCGGTAACCTGGACAACGGGAGCCAATGTTAATGTTCTACAGGGCCATGATCCTGGCTATGGCGTGTCAGCGCTGGCATGGGAAGCACCAAAGGTCAAAGTCAATAATGACACCTGCCTTCACCCTGGCAGTACGTACCACTTCACCAAGGAGGAAGTCAGGAATGGATAAGAAAGCCCAACACCTGGATTACGGATCAAGTCACTACACAGACACATCAAACAAACAATTGGGAACAGGACCTCCATGTGTGATCACACAAAGAGTTGTAAAAGTACTTTACATTTAACAGCACCAGGGCAGTCAGTTCGATTGACACCACTCGAATATAACAACAGGAACTTCATGGAATGTTGGACTTACCCAAGGGTAAGGACAATAATGAACTGACGAATGCACTTTTGAGGATACACCCCAGTGGGAAATACACACCCAGTAACACCTCACTAAGCATAAGCATTGACACGAGTGGTGGGGTAACGATAATTGTGATTTATGACAATAGAACTGGACTGGGTTGGTGGTATGGGGTATGTAGAATGTACTACCAGTTTTTCATCAACAAGCATTTGGATGTATCAAGAGATTAATGTGACTGCCGGATGGACAGACCTACCTACCTTTGTTTGGGAACTGGTTCTTGAGGGACAATATTGTCAAGAAACATGTAAATATGTAATAGATAGGCATGATTGTTATGATACACAATGTTTTACTTTGACTAAGTGTGGCTATCAAAGACCCACACAATGTCCAGATGCAGTAAGTCCCCCATAAATGGGATAGTCAGGATAGGAAACGACTACATGATGTAAATATGGTCTCCCTGAAGTGACATATAATATCTCGGGACTCCTGTCAGTATTGCATATGACTTGGCACAGTCACCAGAATTCCATAAAATTGGCTAGAAGCCAACTGGAGAGGGCAGCTAAAGGCTATAAATTTCAAATCGTCTTGGAATTAGAGCAAAGGCACAGGCTAGGTTAAAAAGAAGTATACTGGAGACATCAGAGGGCTATTTGGGAGTGCCAATTCCATGCTTAATTCAGGTCAGACCTATGACTTAAATGATTATGCCTCCTGGGTGGCTGCTGAGACTGGCCGAGGGTTGCACTACAGTGCGCATGGGGTAGGATACGCCCTGATAGCCGGGGAGCTACAAGGAGAAGGTCTGCTACGGATTCATGGGTATTCTGCAGACAGGATAATAGACGCAGCCAAATCACAAACCGCAGGGAGGGCATGCAATATGCTAGCACGAGATGTAATTGATGGGGTAAAATCTGACATTGATATCAGGTTCGGAACAATTCCTGAACACATGTTCGAGTCAGTTTACCAATTAAATCTCAAATTTACGTAAGGAGCGGCAGGAATTGGGATTACGCAACCTCAAGGTGGAGGAGAGGATGGAGTTATAAAACTTATCATGGCCATTCCCCAAGAACACCATCCAAATGGGACTTTCCTGAACTGCTATTGGTCTGAAGCAAAATACTGCGGATGCTGGAAATCTGAAACAAAAACAAAAATACCTGGAAAATCTCAGCAGGTCTGACAGCATCTGCGGAGATTTGAGTCCCTAGGTTTAAGTCCTTAGGAGTAGATAAAAGGGGGATGGTATTCCATGTAGGGCTACATAGATATATATCCTATGTAAAAGACACAGTACTGATGAGTACTAGAGATTGTTGTTCAGAATCAAGAAATGACGTGTGCTCCTGCCAAATGCTGGAGGTATTTACAAACACAAGCAAAGCTACATTCACCGCTTTACAGCTGCAGGAAGCATTTAAGGCAGTTCAGGTATCCTTAACTCAATGGTGCTTCATGACCAGCGAGGCTGAGTTTCTTTATGGGGACTTACTTTGTACTAGCAACTCAGGTTTCTGCCTACAGGTGACCGATCCTTTTACTATAGGAGGCTTCAATTTGCCAGGCAGAAACCACAGGATACTTGTTTAGCCCTTGGCGGGATGACCAAACCCTTGTCACAATAGCACACTTAGCCAAACAGGAAGCCACAAGAATAGCTCAATCGTATGTAGAAGCTTCTAGAGAGCAAATTGCAAGGGTGCGTGTGCAAGTGGATTTAGCCAAATCTTATGAGGTGGTTAGCCCAATCAGCTACTTGCTATGCTATGGCCAGAAGGTTGATGATTGGTGAGATATTGTTAGAATGGGTGTGACGATAGTCACAGGAATCATGCTCTGATGGGCTGTCGGACTCTGCTGCTACCAACAGAAAACCTGGAAATGGACTCTCAGCCACAGACAGTAACAAACCAAAGGATGCGCATCAATTTCCCGACCTATGCATACTCCAAGGGAGAAGACAGGAGAAGGGAAAGTTAGGTTATATAACCAGGTGGTTTGGGATTCCTCTGGTGGTCTGGACAACTGGCCACCCACAGGACCAGAGAGGAATTCTCAATTTAAGGTGTGACCAGCTTGGGCTTTGCCAAGGGCCAAAAGGGGGAACTATTAGGGGGAAATTAAAAATGCTAAAAGAGAATACAGTAAAAATTTACTGAAAAACCCTTAAAATCTCCAGGCAGACATGGCTGCTAAACATATTAAGATTTGAAGATTACCAGCTGAACATCGCACAGCCTTGAGAGTCAGACTGGAGACAAAAGTATGACATAAATTAGATTAAGTGTACTCCACTCTCACATAGGGAAGGGGCAGATGGTTTTAGCTTAGATATGGGAAGACATACAATGGACAAAGAGGGGCTTTGATGAAACACAAACAGCCTTGTGAGAACCAAGGTCTTTGTGTATGTGTTTTAATTTTGATTGGATAATATAATTATGTATACCTCCTTTAGAATAATTGGTTAGCAAAATCACCTGTTTAGGTACTCAATAGGATAGAGTTAGCATGGGACTGGTGTGTCAGTTACCAGTTGGATGTATTCAAATATACTCAAATGTATTATGATAAGAAAAAGTACATAAGTAATGAAATATAATCAACCTGGGAGCTGGGTCTTCATTCTTAGGAATGATTGCAGTTCCCTTGCATTTGCTTGAATAAAACCAGTTAAAGGAAACCTGAGTCTCTGTGGTCGCTGTGGATCGGAGAGTGTAACTTCTCCTCTTCAACTGGCCTATGTGGTAGTTGCAGGATCGGAGGGTGTACCTTCTTCAGGTATTGAATACAAAAGTAAGGAGGAAATGCTTCAGTTATACAGAGCACAAGTGAGACCATATTCTGGAGTACTGTGTACAGTTTTAGTCACCTCATTTAAGGAAGGATGTAAATGTGTTGGAAGCAGTTCAGAGAAGATTCACCAAACTAATACCTGGAATGGGTGGGTTGTCTTATGAGGAAAGGTTGGACAGGCTAAGCTTGTATCCGCTGGAGTTTAGAAGAGTAAGAGGCGATTTGATTGAAACATATAAGATTCTGAGGGGTCTTGACAGGATGGATGTGAGAGGATGTTTCCTCTTGTGGGAGAATCTAGAACTAGATTAGGGTTGATTAGGAAGAGCCAGATTGGATTTATAAATGGAAAATCGTGTTTATCTGACTTGCTGGAGGTTTTTGAAGACTTAACAGAAAGGGTTGATGAGGGAATCCTGTTAACGTGGTGTACATGGACTTTCGATGCAATGCCACACAACAGACTTGTGAGAAAAGTTATAGGCCATGGAATAAAAGGGAGAGTAGCAACATGGAAAACTGGTTGAGTAGTAGGAAACACAGGGTAATGGTCAATGGATATTTTTCGGGCTGGAGGAGGGTTTGTAGTGGAGTTCCCCAGGGGTCAATATTGGGGCCCTTCCTTTTCCTGATATAAATTAATGATCTAGATCTTGGTGGGCAGGGGACAATTTCAAAATTTATGGAAGATCCAAAACTTCGAAGCATTGTAAACTGTGAAGAGGACATTATAGAACTTCCAAAGCATATAGACAAATTGGTGGAGTGGAAAAATAGGTGGCAGATGAAGTTTAATGTTGAGAAGTGTGAAGCGATTCATTTTGGTAGAAAGGACATGGAGAGGCAATATAAAATAAGGGGTACAATTCTTAAGGGTGTGCAGGAGCAGAGAGACATGGGTGTACATGTGCACAGATCATTGAAGGTGGCAGGATAGGTAGAGAGAACAGTTAAGAAAGTATAGAGTATCCTAGACTTTATTAATAGGGACATAGAGTACAAAAGCAGGGAGGTTATGCTGAGATAATATAAGGCACGAGTTAGGCCTCAGCTGGAGTATTGTGTAGAGTTCTAGGTGCCACTGTATTTTAAGGATGAATCACATTGAAGAGAGTGCAGAAGAGGTTTGCAAGAATTGTTCCAGGGATGAGAAACGTGAGCTATGAAGATAGATTGGAGAGGTTGGGACTGTACTCCTGGAGAGGAGAAGGCTAGGAAGAGATTTGACAGAGGTGTTTAAAATCAAGAGGGGGCTGGATAGAGTAGATAGGGAGAAACTGTACTCACTTGTCAAGGGATTGAGAAGGGGAGGGCACAGATTTAAATTGATTTTCAAAAAAAGCAAATGAGATGTGAGAAAAAAAATGGTTTTCGGGTCTGGAATGCACTGCTTGGAGGTGTGGGTGGAGCGGGGTTCAATCAGGACATTCAAGAGGTTATTAGATAATTATTTGAATAGAAACAATGTGCAGGATTACAGGGAAAAGGCAAGAGAATGGCACTAAAGCTATGATGCTCATTTGGAGAGCAAGTGCAGACACAATGGGCCGAATGGCCTCCTTCTGCCCGGTAACAATCCTGTGATTCTGTGGAAGGCCTGTTTCATCTTCAACCTTTTTCCAGTTTGAAAAAGAGGTCACAGACATGAAACGTTAACTCTGGTTCTTCTCTCTCACAGATGCTGCTTGACCTGCTGAATATTTGCAGCATTTTCTGTTTTTTATTTCGGATTTCCAGCATCCGTGGTATTGTGCTTTTGTGACAGTGCCATCTGTTGGATGTTATCAGCACTGAAAGATAACGGGCCGCAGTACCAGTACCCGCCAGCCGTGGCACTATTGTACCGTGTTAGAAATCAACATGCAGCACTCAAGTCTGTGGAAGTAATGTTAAATAAAAGAAAATACTGCAGATGCTGGAAATCTGAAATATAAACAGAAAATGCTGAAAAAACTCAGCAGGTCTGGCAGCATCTGTGGAGAGAGAAACAGAGTTAACGTTTTTGAGTCCATTTGACTCTTTATCGGAGCGAAAGAGAAGTGGAAATGTGATGGATTTTATACTGTTTAAGGGGTGGAGCAGATGGAGCAGGATAGAGGGTTAGGGATAGGCGGGAGCTAAGGAGAGATTTAACAAAGATAACATGGACACAAGACAAAGGGAGTGTTAATAGTAGTGCTAAAGACTAAAAAAGGTGCTGTAAAGATATGATATCAGTGTAAAGATAAAACAGCCGAATGTTTTAAAGCAGATTAAAAAGGGGGTAAGATAGAGCAGAGAGTTCATGGTCTGATATTGCTGAACTCAATGGTAAGTCCAGAAGTGTGTAAAGTACCTAAGTGAAGAGGAGATGCAGTTCCTCCAGTTTGCGTTGAGCTTCACTGGAACATTGCAGCAGGCCAAGGCCGGACATGTGGGCATGAGCAGGGGTGCTGTGTTGAAATGGCAAAGCGACAGAAAGGTCTGGGTCATGCTTGCAGACAGACTGAAGGTGTTCCACAAAGTGGTCGCCCCAGTCTGCGCTTAGTCTCCCCAATGTAGAGGAGACTGCATTGGGAGCGGCGAATACACTAGACCAAATTGAAGGAGGTGCAATGTGAAGCACTGCTTCACCTGAAAGGAGTGTTGTGCGGCTTTGGACGGTGAGGAGGGAGGAAGTAAAGGGCAGGGTGTTGGCACCTTCTGTGATTGCATGGGTAGGTGCCGTGGGAAGGGGATGGGGAGTGGGGGTGATGGAGGAGTGAACCAGGATGTCACAGAGGGAACGGTCCCTATGGAATGTTGACAGTGGGGTGAGGGTAAGATGTGTTTGGTGGTGGCATCATGCTGGAGTTGGTGGAAATGGCGGAGGGTGATTGTTTAAATATGGAGGCTGGTGGGGGTGAAAAGTGAGGGGCAAGGGGGACCCTATCATTGTTTTGGGAGGGAGGGGAAGGGGGGTGAGGGCAGAGGTTGCGGGAGATGGGTCAGACACAGTTGAGACCCTGTCAACCACAGTGGTGGGAAACACTTGGTTAAGGAAAAAAGGAAGACATGTCAGACGCACTGTTTTGGAAAGTGCATTATTGAACAGATGTGACGGAGGCGAAGGAACTGAGAGAATGGGATGGAGTCCTTACAGGAAGCGGGGGTGTGAGGAGCTGTGGTTGAGGTAGCTTTGGGAATTGGTGGGCTTGTAATGAATATTGGCAGACAGTTTATCACCAGAAATGGAGACAGAGAGGTCAAGGAAGGGAAGGAAGTGTTGAGATAGACCATGTGAAGCTGAGAGAGGGATGGAAATTGGAAGCAAAATTAATTAAGATTTTTCCAGTTCCCAATGAGAGCATGATGCAGCACCGTACATTCATTGATGTTCTGGGAGAAAGAGTTGTGGGGGGGACCTGAGTAGGATTAGAACAAGGAATGTTCCACATATCCCACAAAAAGACACAGGCATAACTGGGACCTATACCTGTACCCATAGCCACACCTTCTATTTGGAGGAAGTGAGGACACATTAAAGGAAAAATTATTCACTGAGAGAACAAGTTCAGCCAGATGGAGGAGAGCGGTGATGGATGGGATTGTTCAGGCCTCCGTTCAAGGAAGAAGCGGAGAACCCTCAAAAACGTATTAGTGGGGGATGGAGGTGTAGAGGGACTGGACACCCATGGTGAAGAGGAGGGCGGGTTAGGGCCAGGAAACTGGAAATTTTTTGATATGACGGCCGGGGTTTATCGGCCCCGTTGCGGGTGAGGTGGTGCCCCAGCCGGAAGCCCATTGACTGGTGATGGGACCAGAAGATCGCAGCGGTGGGCGGGTGCGGAAAATCCCACCGGATGGACGGCAAAAGAGGAATTGCAAATATAGGTGGAAAGAGAGTGGACAAAGGAGAGAGAATGGAGTCAAGATAGGAAGAAATGAGTTCCATGGGGCAGGAACAGGCTGACATGATGGTCTACCGGGGACAGTCCTGTTTGTGGATTCTGGGAATGAGGTAGAAGGGGCTGTGTGGGATTGGGAGGCTATAAGGTTGGAAGCTGTGGAGGGAAGATCTCCAGAGGAGATGAGGTCAGCGACAGTCCTGGAAACAATGGTTTGATGTTCAGTGGTGGGGTCATGGTTCAAGGGAGGTAGGAAGAAATGTCTGAGGGTTTGTGCTCAGCCTCTGCAAGGTAAAGGTCAGTACGCCAGATAACAACAGCACCACCCTGTTGGCAGGATTGATAACAAAATCAGGGTTGGACCTGAGAGAACGAAGTGCAGCTAGTTCAGAAAGAGACAGGTTGCAATGGGTGAGAGGAGCAGAGAAATTAAGATGGCTGATGTCACTCTCACAGTTCTCAATGAAGATATCAAGAGCAGGTAAGGGGCCAGAGGGAGGGGCCCCAGGTAAAGGGAGAATCCTGGAGGCAGTTGAAATGACCTGTGGAATGCGGGGAGGGACTCCTGCCCAAAGAATTGACCATGAAGATGAAGGTGACAGAAGAAGAGTTCAGCATCGTGCCAAGCCCGAAATTCAATGACATGAGGGCGTAAGGGGGAAGAAATTGAGTCCTTTGCTGAGTTCAGACCATTCAGCACCAGAGAGGGGTCAGGAGTGTTGAGTGAATACATGGGAAGGCTGGGATTAGAAGGAGGGATGGGGTCAGAGGGAAGGGAAGGGATGGAGGGTCCCAGATGGGAGTTGGTATCAATAAGTTGTTGGTGCTTGTGTTCCTTAACACTTAAAAGGAAGCGAAAAAGTTTCTTGGTAGACAAACACTGCAGTGAGAAGGCTGGCACAGCCTTCTCACTAATACCTGTAAGCAAATACTGATTTCTTAAACTCATCATTAAATCGTTCATTACATGCAGTACTTTCATTAGTATGATATTATAATTTAGGGGTGTAGGGGCTGGTGGTCCGTGATTATTGCTTCATTTGAAAAGGGGCTCTTCAACCAAAGAATTTTGAGCACCATTGGTCCTAGTCAGGCACTCAGTTGTATCAAACTAGTGTTTCAACAAGGCCCACCACCATCTTCCCAGGCATATAGGATGGACAATAAATCACTTACCAGTGAATGCAGGCGCCAAGAATAAAGTCAAATCAAACAGTAGTATGATACATAAAAGCAAAATACTGCGGATGCTGGAAATCTGAAACAAAAGCAGAAATAGCTGGAAAACCTCAGCAGGTCTGACTGCATCTGTGAAAGGAAGACAGAGTTAACGTTTCGAGTCCATATGACTCTTCATCAGAACTAAAGAAAAATAGAAATGAGGTGATGTTGTATGATAGGTCAGGTTTACAGAAATCAAACAAGACAGATTCATTCCTGATGAGAATGGTCGGTAACTCAGCGTCAAGCCTAATATAACTTTTTCCACTTTGTATCTGGGTTTATCTTTCTCATCCTCAATGCAGTTTATGGGTAGATAGACTATTTCCAATGGAATCATGAAGAAAGGGATATAGATGCAAGATTGAAGGCAAGAGACTTAGAACGAAGCAAGATAAACTTCTTCACAGTGTGTTTTGAGGCTGTGAATTTCCCTGACAGGGTTAGTGAGTGAGGTGGGATGTTCTGGAGTGACAAGTGGTTCATACCCAATACAGATCTCAGTGCAGCCAAAGGGTGGGATTTCAAAAGAACGTTGCCCAGAAAATAATGATGGTGCTGCTGTGAAATACACTCACAGCCTTCACTTTATTCATTAAATACATGCTTTGAGGTGACACATTATGAATTCTCTGGGGAATATTGTATAAATAATTCCGGTCGGAAACAGGGACCGTCACTCAATTCGGTAACTCACGGAAAAGCGAAAGTGAAAGTTTTCAGGGAGGGACGAGCTGTTGTGAACGTGTTTACTCTTTACAGATCTGTTGGAAAAAAGCGGAGCATCTTCGATCAGGTTGTGGGAAAGTAAGAGGTGAGTCCCAAATATTCTTTAATTTCGGGGGAGGGTCCATTCCCAGTGGGATTGGGTGGTTTTTATTCAGGCTGAAAGGTCTCGATCAAATACAAGGAATTGATCGGGGACCTGCTGGAGATTGTCCAGTGAAAAGTTGGAAACTTTCTAAAATGTCTCTAATCACCTTCACAGAGTCTGGAACTGGCTCCTATCAGTATAAGGGGACGGGAGGGAGAGGGAATTTTACACATTAAACCGTCAGAGACAAACACAGCGACCAGGAAGAGAGACGGAAATAAAAAGGAGGAACATAATCTTGTGTCGGCCTTTACATGAAACTTTACTCGCTGATGTTAATATTTAAAGTCAAATAATTCAACCCTGTAGATAGTTGCGGCGCCTCCTTTCTTGAAATAAGTCATGAATTTAAGAGTTTCTCTTGTGTTAAAACCATCCTCCGATGACATTCTGTCCCATCCCCGATTCTCCACTATTGACAGCAGTGACTTCAGCTGCCTGGGCCCGAAACTCCGGAGTTCCCTCCCTAAACCTCTCCACTTCTCTCTTCTTCCGTATGGTCCCGAAAACCTCCACTCTGAACAAACTTCCTTTCCCCCCACTAGGGCTATCTGTACCTTGCTCGTCCTGCTTTCTATCCTTAATGTCACCTATTATCACATTCCTTAGATAATATCACCACCTTCAAGACCTCTTTGTCCTT